>NW_028261383.1:121567869-121725994 GCF_051295495.1 Thamnophis sirtalis
GATTTTGAGGCCATTCAGATGATACTCAAGATAGCAATCTTGCCCAAAATTGTCATGAAAGATTGACGCACCTAATGGAAAGTAGTTTTTTTTTTTACAAAAATAAAAGTTTTATGGTATGATTTTTCCTAACTGTGGACATAGCATTTCAGTTTTGAAATCAAGAATATCACTTGAATTAGTTCTCAAAATAAAAATTGCTTCCCAAAATCCTCTCCACATACCTGTTTGATTATCTTTACCATAGGCTGCCCAGCTAGATATTAGGCCCTAAGGAAAGCTGAACCTGGTTAGTACTCAGGGGACAGCCTACCAGAAAATAGAAAAGCTAGAGGCTAGATAGACTAGGAAGTTTAAAAAAGTGCCTGAAAATATCCATGGTAAACAATTTCCGTAACATTTCTAAGAAAACAACTTGGACTTATTCATGAGGTCATGAGGAATTGACTTCTATTTGAAGATTATTTTTAGCAAACACTACCGGGAAAGGAGAAAAATAAAATGATTCACCTCATGGGGAGCTCCTTTGAAGACACTTGCAGACTGATAAATAGTTTCTGTCCACAATTTTATGTCTTCGTTTTCTAGTTCTTCTGCTGTCCGGTACAAAGATTTGGGAACCAGCCCACCTTCTGGAACTTCACACTAAAGAAATTTAAATAAAGTGTGGAGAGAAAAGAGTTAGTAAAATGCATCTGTTTCTGCTCCAAATGAAAACATCTCAGAAAGAACATTCCACAGCCAATTTGAAATAGTGAGATGTAAACAGATCAATGAATAAAACTAGTGTGTGTGACTGGAAATGACCCCATTTTTCTCAATGTAGCTTATGTCTGCCCTCACAACATACTTCTCAAGCAGACACTGATGAGGGACAGACTGAAGGTTAATTGGTCTGAAACTGTCTTCACTGTAAGACAAGATGAATTCAAAAACTAGCTTTTCAGCAGTAAAAGAACAGCATTTACGGTGTTATATACAAATGAATATTGTACATAGGCAGGATTCATTATTATCAATGGTATATATTACAGCATATATTTTAAAGATAAATGACATGGTTCTATCATAGGGTGTGGGAATCCTGCAAATGTGGGGGTGTGCAAATGTATAGATGGCTATATTATCTGTGAGTGGTAATTGCCACTCTCCTACACTTTTACACTTTTGATTTATTGTGATTTTGATTGATTGATTTTTTATTCATGTAAATAAGATGGGGACCATATTAAAACAAAGCAAAACATTTTCTTGAAGCACTGAGTGTGAGGTTTTGAGGACGTGTGGACAATGTGACAACAGACTTTGTAGGCAGCCATCCTGAAGTTGTCTCCCAGAGTAAACAGCTCCAGGCTAACTTGAAGCCTCTTCTAGACAGCACCTCAGAGAAGCAAGTGGCATGGCAAATAATGTTTCACACCACTCAACTGTCCCAGCTGCTTGCCAACAGCTGAGAGAGAAAAAATTATCTTCAGAAAAATTCTTGTTGTGTCACTTGGCCCTCCCTGATTCCCAGTACCTGACAGAGGAAAGCATTAGACAAGAATGCATTTTCTCATGCTGCTTTCCTTATCCCAATTCCTGGATTCATTAAAGGGACTAGTGGCACAAAAACATGAATCTTGCTGGAGGCCCAGAAAACCTTTGGGAGTGCTCTGGAAAAACATTGAGAAGAGTCTTCTCCATATGAAGTCCCTTCCCTACGTTCTGAAGGGCCCCAGACTAGATGTGTGTGCCAAAGGACTTTTAAGCTGGGTGGCTTCCACAAAAGCCTTTGGGAAATCCCAAAATTTCTCAGCCTAGAAACACTTGAACTTCACTTGAATCCAAAGGGATTCAACCCCACCCAAACTGCTTTGCTAAATTGAATGGGATGATCCCTTCAGCAAATTGTGCCACTTATGCAACTCAAATGGCTTCTTTGAAATGAATCTAGGACTCTTTGCACACACCTAATCCTGGGTTTTGCGCTAGCACAGAGAATGAATTATTACAGGTCACTGAGCTTGGTTGTCAAACAAAGTGACTTTTCTACCTACCATACATTCTCCACCAAGAAAATCAGGAATAATTTCTTTGTCAATGTAATCCAACAGCCCACCAGGACCCTGGTAATCATTGCCAGCATAAATCAGGAATTTCTTTCGGGTGTTGTCATCAATGAAAGGGCTAACCTACAAACAAAATACTAAAGTAGTAACGTTCCCAAGACATCAGATGAACTCAAGAGAAACACATTATTCCAATAGTCACTTAGGTCTATGCTCTAGCTGGATTTCTACTTATAGCTCCAAAAATCAAGCAACTATAAATATCAAGCTTGCCAATCTTGCCTATTCCAAAGTACACACTGACCCCAATTTACAAAACATCAATTCCCAGAGAACCAACTTAAGAACCTACCAGTGTCCAAAGGACTGGAAACACTCTGGGAGCTCGGAGAATTAGAAGACGTCCTAGCGTTTCTGGATAATTAGCTTCTACCACCTCAATGATCCTCAGCAAGGCCTTGACACCAGGTCTCCATAGGTGGCGCATATTCAAGCCCTCCAGATCCACCAAGCAAGTCCAAGAGCTGTGTTTTCCCAAAATAAAACATAACCAGCATGTTCAACTTAAATCAATCAAGCAATTATTTGATTGTGACAGAATGCAAATATACTGTACTATATCAGATGTTTTTACTCCTCACTTAAATTCTGGTAGTCAAAAACCGTAATACCTGAAATATTTGTTAATGAGAGAGAAAGAAAATTTACCCTCCCCTCTTTCAAATCCAGATGCTTATAATTCATTCAATCCTTCCAACTCTTTAAATTTTTGTGTTTATTTGCATTGCTCACTCATGAAAAGCATGCATTTCCAATTTCACTGGTCCACCTTTTTGGCCTTTCAATATTTTTATTGATTTGTTTACATCCCATCCCATTTTTTTTCATCCATCCTAGTTTTAAAATATTGTATATATGAAATTCCCTAACAGTCTTCTTGTCACACTTCTTGTTCAATATTATTACTTGAGCTACATTAGATGGTATCTATTTTCATACTGCTCTTGGGATTATCATCACTTCCCATTCCCACCTGCACTTATCTGGATCTATTCTTAGCTGTTACTCAGAAATATCTGACACTATTGTTTAATGACTAAACTTCAGCAGAGAGGGTGGGATGCCAGAATCTTGCAGAATCAAATCTGGCTATGTGTGCCATATTATATAAATGACCACTGGAATTGTGCCGAAGTGTTCGATTTGTTAACCTAGGACTTGATCAAAACACTGTACAGCAAAACTTCATCTCAATTAGCATAAACATGTAAGTTTAGTGAAACAGACTCATGGGACTTTAAGAAAGTTTCTTTACCTAATAGGCCTTCCAAATACTTTTGTATTTTCTTTACACCTCCTCAGTCCTTCTTCATTTATAGATAAAACCTGCACATTAATTAAAAAAAAGAAAGATGAGAATGTTGAATTACTTGCTTTAAAATGGCCATGATAAAATTTCAGACACAGAGTTACTTTGGGTTCAACTTTGATTTTTGTGAAGAAATTTAAAAATAAAATAAAATGAAAGTCAGTATTTTTTGTGTGTAGTATCTGAACTACGAAATAATTTGAATATCTAGTTTTGAGGAATCAATATGTGCATTTACATTTTAAAATGTAAAATTATACCTCTTACAATTTAAAAATGAATCGCATACATCAAAAGGCATTACTTTATATTTATTGAGCCCTTCAAAGAATGTTTAAAAAGAAATTAATATTTCTTATGTTGATGACATAAGAAATGTGAAAGTTCATACAATCTGGTCTTGTCCATCTACAGCTTTGTTTGGATTTCAAATTACTACATATGTTAATTCAATTTTGGGAAGAAACATTAGAATTTGTTCTCTCATTGAGAGCTTGGCACTTTTTTAGCAATAGCAATAGCAGATTTTTATATACCGCTTCATAGGGCTTTCAGCCCTCTCTAAGCGGTTTACAGAGTCAGCATATTGCCCCCAACAACAATCCGGGTCCTCATTTTACCCACCTCGGAAGGATGGAAGGCTGAGTCAACCCTGAGCCGGTGAGATTTGAACCGCTGAACTGCTGATCTAGCAGTCAGCCTGCAGTGCTGCATTTAACCACTGCGCCACCTTGGCTCTTTTCAAGACCACTTTGAAGGTCGGATCATGGAAAGTGGTAATTTTTATGAAATTGGAAAAACAATTTCTCTCTTACTTATATTCAGAGGCAAGAAGGCTCTATCCTGATATCTGAGGACTAACACTTCATTCCCCTATTCAGAAGTGAGCAACCTGTAGTAGCCCCAGCTTAGCTGGCCAATAGTGAGAGATGCCATATCTCAAGAGCAAAAAGCTGCCCATATGTTTATTCTTTGCACAACAGACAGAAAAAGCATGTTGCTATTCTAATAAAAGAGATATCAAAATGAACAGATTGTCAATGACGTTCTAGAGTGCTCCCGGCTGTAATGTAACTTTTCCCAGCTGACAATACCCTGCAGATATTTTGGACATGGTTTAATAGGAGCAACTTGAGGAACATCCAGTTACGCTAATTGATGCAGGATAATTGAAATGGGGATGTAACATTCCCTAGAGAAATCATCTGCAAATTGTATCTGAGGCACTTACGTAGCGAAGCAGGGCTTCTTCTCCAAGAGCTCGCACCAAACCTTTGGTATCCATCTGGCCTAGCCTCAACACATACAGTGGACGCCCATCTGAAGCAAAAGAATAATAATGGTGGCATTCAAGTTATCATCTGATAAACCAAGAAATGGTTAGAAGCTTTCTGTATTGGATTCTGTATAAACTGGAATGATCAATACTTGCTTATTAACCTGATTTCCAACAAACGTTTAGGCTGCATTAATAAAGATACAGAAGTAAAGATGATAAAGATTTAACTGCCATTAAATAAATGGCCAATGACTTTTGACCCCTTGTTTAATAGCTGTTCAAAGTTATGAGGGCCTCAGAAAGAGTGCTTTACAGCCCAAACAGCACTTCCAGAGACTATAAAATGTCATACCGCCCCCATGGTCACATGACTGCATTTTGGATGCTTGGCAACTAGCTTGCATTTACAACTGGTTACCAAGAAACCCGTGATCATGTGATCGCCATTTGCAATCTTCTCCGCCAGAAAGCCAATTCTGCTCATAAGTTAAGGATTGCCTATATAGGAACTTCTGGCTTGAAAACATGCTTAATATTATTTAACTTTTTATTACATTATTTCAATTTCTATGGCCGCCCACTTATGTATCACTCATCAACTTTATTGTATTATTGTAAGTATTATAATCAGAAGAGCCAATGGGAATGAAAAAAAAACCATTATGATAAAAGATTATTTCCCCCTAGATGAACAGGACAACCATGAGTCAAAGATATACTGAGACATTATCAATGAAAATTAGAAGATACTGGTCTAACTATAGTGACTCTTCACAGTCGTGCCAGGACACCTTCCCAATGGGTATTTATTTTTGTTAGAATTTGAGGCCTCTTGATTCCAAAATGATTTTGGATGGCTTAACATTTTAAACTATTCATGATGTAAAGGAAAATAAATTAGTGCCCAAAGCCACATAAAAATAATAACCCCTCCCCCCAAAATCAGCAGGGAGTCCCTAACTCGAAGCCTGGGAACAGAGGATTTTCAGAGGCTTCTGGAAGGACAGGAATCATAATATGGGGAACCCAAAGGTGCTTTTTTCAAAAGGCAACTGGACTTTGTTTTTGAAAATATTGAAAATGTTTTGCTTCTCATTCACAAAGCTTTTCAGTTCACTGCAGAATTGAAGAAGCTTCTTGGATGAGAAGCAAAACGTCTTCATGGAAAAACAAAGTCCAATTTGGACAGCACCTTTTGGACAACCATGACCCGGGTGACTGGTAACTTCCACAGACATAGTATGGGGATGCTGTTCCAGAGAATGTATGCTTCTCTGTTCCCAGGAGATGGCAATTAACTGAAGGAACCTGGAGTGCACCCACTCTGCCGGGTCATAGTGAATGGGCAGAAACTACTGGGAACATGCAGTCTCCCAAATAACCAGACCCCATGCCCAGAAAGGCTATAGAAGTCATGGCCAGTCTCTTGAATTACATCCAGACATCAACTGGCAACTAATACAGCTTGTAAAACAGCGATGACGCATGACAGTAACATGAGACACCCAATTACAGCCTATGCTGCTGAACTCTGGACCAGGTTTGAATGGTCTTCAATGGCCTCCAAAGGTACAACTTGGTTTGATCCCAAGACAGCATTTTGGTCAGCCACTGCTATATGCTGTGTTCATCAAATTCCCAAATGGTGCATGATTGAAAAACGAGCAGAAATCTGAAGTTGCAGATTGTTAATGTATTTTTTATATTGTCTTAACATTGTATTTACCACTTAAGAGTTGGCAACAACTGAAAGAGCTTACATGTCAAATGAATGATAAAGCCAAGACTTCTCACTTTCTAACTGGATGCCTTCCACTGTCCAGATACCTTTATCTTTATGTGTTACCTTCTACTCCAACAAAGTATCATAAACACTTTGACAATCAGTTTTAAGTACTTTAAGCAAATCTCATTTGGCGTTCTTTAGCAAACCACACTGGCAGCATTTCAGAAGACCTAAGACTTCCCCCTACAAAACGTTTGCATTGCTGTTACTAACCTTTGTCATGATGGTGCCAACCACCTGCATAATAATCCTGCAGTACTTGAGGAGGGTTCCAGGTATCCAGGATGTAGTCCACCTGATGCTGTTTGCGCCATGTTAAAGACTGGCACAGGATTTCTCTGGCCTTATCAATGTTGAAATCTCTGGCACGCAAGAATCTTAAGATGTGTTCATCTTTGGGGATCTATAAATGTAGTAATCAATAAGAATTTTCAAAGCTATATATAATAACTCCATAGTCCCTTTCTGTACTTAAGCCCCATCCCTTTTCCATAAGAAAGCTGCCATGTCCTTATTGGGGAGAGGGGGGGGGGGACCTAGAAATCCAAGGACAAAAAGATGCCTTGTAGCAGAATGGAGAAGGTTAGACAGGAAATATAAGAACATAGTCCAGGCATTTTCTACCGTAGTACTAGAAGATCATAAAAACATCACAAGGAGGTGGTCTTGGAGAAGGGAGAATCACCCAGTTCTGAAATAGATTTAGGAATCTAAATTCTGCACTATGGGAAACTAAAGATTAGAATTTTCTACTCTATAAATAAATACATAAACAATTTTGCACTTTGTTTTCCTTCCTCTCGACACTGACATTCTGCCAGACATTCTTGTACATCATGCACTTTTTTGATGGACAGGAAGCAAAAGAGAGACACATCCTCTTACTTTGCCTTTGTGTGTTTCCTGGAGCCACTGCCGAAGTCTGATGAGGCAGCTTTCCTGAAGTGGGGTCAAGTCGCCCAGATACCTCTTGATATAATCTGCATCTAATTTGTCTGGAAAATGTAAATAAAATTCTTTTCATTGCCCATACTTCCAGTGGAAACCCTCATTTACAAACCAAACCGTTTGAAATGTTCAATTATTTACATAAGTTAGCCGGTAGTAGTTTTGATAGATATTTTCATCAGTTCTACAGTTCCTTGTAACCTCTGCACTGCTAACTGCCTTCAACACCTACCATCAGAATCCCAAGTTGATTAAAAAAAAACTCCACAACTATGTGTCTACTTGATATTCTTGAAAAAAGATATAACTGTACAACTGCTTGCTTGCATTTTTTTTCCTGAATAAATAAATAAATTTGATTTTTTGCTAGTATTCTTAAAATCCAGCTGAGATTATGATGACATTCATGAAATAGTTATAAAAGAGGATGGGACAAACCACATACCATCAGGGGTTCCAGCCGCCAGTTCTGATGCATTGTTGCACGTGTTGATTTCCTTGGTGTTCAGTCCTTCTTTGACAGCAGTTTCTGGTAGGTTGATTGGAGGGGATAGCGACCGTCTAAAGTGAGCTGTGCCGTGTTCAAATGCAAACTTAGCAGGGGGAGTCCAACGAGGAATAAATGTTACACCTTCTTCTTCTAGCTGCTTCAAGTAGTACTCTATTATCTCTTTGCCCTTTCAAAACAAGACAATCCTTAAATCAATGCATTGTAGGCGCACATGGCTGGTATGTGTGTTTGTGTGTATGTGAGAGACAGACAGAGAGAGAGAGAAAGAGGAACCCACGTAATTAGTTCTTGATTATCTGCTGCAATTGCAGGAACTTTGTGTTATGTTGGAGACTTCAGTTCAGCATTACAAAGTCTCAATTAGAAACTCAAGTCGAGAAGAACAATTATATTCCCATGACTTTCAATACAAAAAGAAAAAAGAAAGAAAGAAATGAAAAATATGTCCTCTAGATCTTTTTGTTCAAAAACAGACTTAACTATCTTTTGAATCCTGAAGCTCATTCCAGGTCACGAGTAACTTCATTCCTTCTAAATATAAATTATAAAGAATACTATTTTTAGTGGCTTAGTGCTGAAGGACCAACTTCTTCTTAGCTGGTTTATTCTTTAGCAGAACATGATCGCCAATATTTTTGTATTCATTCATTCCAATTATCTCTGACAAGATCAAACGATGGGAACTGATGATGGTACTTCTGGATGATGACCAGAGCCCGCCATACGCAGATTCCCCTCTTGCCAATATAATAGAGTAAAACATGCCTCTAATAGAAGATGGGAGCAAACACAGACTATGAAGATCAATAAGGAACTGAAAATTGTTCCCAACCTTCAGGAAGCCACAACATTATTTGCATATAAAACTTTAAAAAGATTACCTTTTTAATATTGCTAGTGTATTGCTTCATAGCAATCTTTTCTACTGTGCTTTCAAAGCCAAAGAAAGATTTAATGTCAAGACTTGCAGACTGCTCAAAACATGTCCAGTCTTCATTGTCTGGGTGCACCTGGAGATTTAAGAAATAAGAACAGCCACAACGTGTAAGAAAACCTTAATCCAGTAGCACAGGGCAATTATTAGTTAAGAATTGGACAGTGCATTTTCCTTTTCTTCACTTACAACTTTTTTCTCACCAAAATTAAAGAATGCCCAATAAGCCTAATATTTGTGTACCTACGGAATTCTTTTACTAAACATGTTGTTTGAAAAATATTCTTCTCTTAAATCTTAAAAATTTTGGAGCCAATAATTTCTTTGAATGTAAATTATTGGATCCAATAATTTGAAGAAAACCTACAAATTCAAATCTTGTGAATTACGTTTTCCTCAGATCAGAATTGCCAACCAAAATGACACATTCTGAGTATAATAGAACCTTTTACATCACAACTTGTTTTAAAGTGATCAGGAAAATGTATTGGGTGTATTCTTCTTGTTCCTAAACTCCACTCAGGAGCTACATTCTCATCACTAGGCTGTCAGACAAGTAAGCAAGAACATCTCTTCAAATAAGTCTGCAAAGTCAAATCAATAAAAATGCTATTTGGGTTAACCGTGCTTTTAATTGTTTCTAATTTTGTGCCCTTGGCACCCTAGACAGGAAAAACAGAACCATAAATAATTGAAACCATAAATAACAAAGAATGCTTAAGTAGAAATGCTCCGTTCTTAGAAAGACCGTAATGTAAAATTGAAGCCTACCCTTACTCACCGTATATGAGCATTTTTCATTAATGACAACTCTGTTTGAGAAAGTTTCGTTGTAGGCCTCTATGTGCAAAGTGCGGTCTCTTCTATTCAAGGCGTTCTTTTGGATAAAGTAAATATAATCTACCCCTGCAATCTGAGAAGGAGAACAGAGATGAATTTAAGTAGCAGCCCAAGAGGCGGTGATTTGGACAAAGAACCTGACTAAGTGTTACCTTTTTCAGGAGCCGTGGAGCATCCACATCCAATTTACAACGTCTTTCAGTCACATGGATTGCCCCGTCATCACTCTTGAATTCACTTGCAATATCACTGCCTACAAACATGGGGATGAGAGGGCAAGTGGGAAACCTTTTCTCATACGCCTGTAAGAAAAGGAGAATATAAACATCTGTCACAAGATTCTCAAGGCAGCATTTCACATACTTGTCAACTAATCACAGATGTCCTCTTCATCTTAATAAATGGCTGAATTCTATTATACACTAAAATTCTAGCTTGTATTTCTCATATACTGTATTTTGCAGAGTATAAGACGCACCGGAGTATAAGAAGCACCAAGGTTTTGAAGAGGCAAATTTTTAAAAAAGTTTTTGCACTCTGCAAACTTCCCCAAAATGGCCCACTTTGGCAAAAATGGGCCGGTTCTCCCCCCCCCCCCCCCAAAGGCACGAATAGCCTTTAGGGGGCTTGCAGAGTAATCCCTGCAGGAAACCAAAAATGAGCAAAAAAGGCCCGTTTTTTGCAAAAACAGGCCTGATTTTTGTCAAAGAAAAGTGCATGCATAGCCTTTAGGAGGCTTATAGAGTACTCCTGGGGCTAGGTGGGGGGGCAGAATTCAGCAAAACCCACCTATTTTTCACTTATTTCTGCCTTCCTCAGCCCCCAGGAGCTCTCTGAAAGCCTTCTACAAGCTCTGCATGACCATTTTGCAAAGGGGGCGGCTTTTCGTGAGGCAAAAAAATGCTGTATTCAGTATATAAGACGCACTCAGATTTTCAGCCTCTTTTTTGAGGGAAAAAGGTGCGTCTTATACTCCAAAAAATACGATATCTAACAAGAGTAGTGTGTGGCACTGGAGGAGCATCTTTAGTCAATCGTCTTTCCAAAGTACTTCTGCCAAGCCTAATAAAGACACCAAAAGCTCATTCTTTCCATACTGGTTGTCCCCAAGCATACCTATACAAATTCGACTCAGATCTGGGACCATTTCCCAACCTGTATTCATGCCTAAGTACATACAGGTAGTCCTCCACTTATGATGACAATTGGGACCTCAGTGACAGCAATCCCTGCAGTCCTGGTTGCCATCATTAACATGGTTATTAGGTAAGACAGCTTCCTGCAGTCAAAGTTACTGGGGAAAGCTGATAAATGTTGCAAGTTCCAGGCTGGCAGGCAGGTAAGTGGCTGCTGCCAGATGTGTGTGAGGCATGCTGCAGGAGTGGGGGGAACGAGGGTGAGGTATGGGTTGGATGCAAAAGGTTATATGAGAGAAGTTGGGGAAGGTGTATGAGAGGGTTAGTGAGAGCATATGAATGTTATTCATAAATCACATTCTTGTATCAGATCAGATTCTTGTATGAAATCATTGCATTTACCTATTCCCACATATTTGACACTGAAACCACCCATTAAGATGATCTGTCTGTGCATGTGCATGTATTAATTGTATCATGCTTTTAACTTCTTATAATTTCTCTATTATGCCCTCATTTTTATTTTCTATAGGGGCATAAACTTGAGTTGTTAATATTGACATGATATGCTGATAATTGTAAGATCATGATTCAGTCCAGTTTCAGAGTAAACTTTAAGGTATTCCAGCATAATATATATCATTATTTTCAGGGGGAAAAGTTTTCAATTTATTGTATCAAGTTATCCAGATACTTTCCAACACATTCACTTATTCCTAGGCTATGAATTTGTCATTTCTCCATCTCTCAGAGGGCATTCAGCAGCTTTTCTGCTGTGAATAAAATTGTAAGATTCCTGGCAAATCT
The DNA here is from genome assembly GCF_051295495.1 of Thamnophis sirtalis. NCBI lineage: Eukaryota > Metazoa > Chordata > Lepidosauria > Squamata > Natricidae > Thamnophis > Thamnophis sirtalis. The sequence goes on from NW_028261383.1 coordinate 121,579,531, forward strand.
TTGCATCCCCTGAAAACCTATAAAAGTCTGCCAGGGACTCAGTTTTTTATTGCCTTCTGAAGTTATTCCTCCACTGTATGAAAATTATCAAACTAATATTTTTTTCTTCTGACAGAAAGCTGGACATTAATAAAAGGTTATTTCCTTTTCTGCCTCTAAACATTTTAGTTTCAGTGTGATGGAACACAGTCCTTTACCTTGAATGTAGATTTAACACCCTAAGAAAATACGGTGTTCATAAATATGAATTCTAAGAATCCATTCAGGCATAATAGTGAATCAAACTTTAGAAATCCACCTCTAGTGCTAAAGATTAGAAAGGTATCTCCAAGGTGGAATATATGAATAGTAGCCATTTTTGCTAATGGCTTAGAAATAATAGGGAAACTGAGAAGTAAATTCAGAAACCTCTGACCCATGAAAGAAAACTCTAGTCACTTAGGTTTTCTGCTTAACTGATTTCAGCTATTATAGTAACTAAGAATCTTGAACATCCCTCACCCTCCCCAAAATATACACCCTGCTCAGGAAAATAAAAACTAATGCAAAAATCCATCTCAAATTCACAAAATCTGCCCACCTAGTGCATCTATCCTTGCTTTTTTTTGGGAGGGGGGGACTTCTTGGTGGCTTTTGATGCCATCAACCATGGTATCTTTTTGGGCTGACTTAGGAAGTTGGAGCAGTCATCTAAATTTGAAGATGGATGGATGGATGGATGGACGGACAGACAGATAACATTTGAAGGTGTCTGTTTGCTTAACACCAAATTCTGCAATGTAGGTCTCTTATAGGTAGGTTTAACCTTCATTGTTATTACACTTTTAAAAATGCAGTGTGCTAATACCCTGTGCAACTAGCCATGTTTCGAATGCTTTCATGAAGAAGATAACTAGGCAGGTACTTTTAATTTAATTTTAAAATGCTCAGCACATATGCGTCTTCAACAGAGTTGCGTGAAGCCAACTGCAGTGGCATTTTATTTTCCAAGAACAGTTTTCTGGCATTATGTGCATGACAAAGTCTGGCATCAGCTGCAACTGAACAAAGCCTTCAGATATTATTTCCCACATACCAGCTTACAAATCTTAACTCAAACCATAAGTATGTAGTTGCTTAGCAACCACAAGATTTGCAATAAGCTATTTTTTTCAGCCAGAGGTTTAAGCATTCAAACAGTTTCCTTCCCTGCAACATTTCATGATACATTTGCATTAATTTTAAAGATTTTATATAAGATTCTAGTGATATCCCAAAGTGTGCCTGAATAAATTACTCTAGATGTATCAAAAGAATAAGTGATTATCCATCACACAGCCAGAGCAACCTAAACAATGTGCTAACAGCTAAAGCAGTGGTAATATCAGCATGAGAGGAGTATTTCAAAGATCAGTTTTATAAAATCAATGCTATATTGGGAAATGTTAAAGCGATCAAAAAGATAGTGTTAATGGTGCTCTCTTCTGTTATGCTTGGCGCTATAGCTTTCTAAAAATACTACAGGATATGAAAGCCACCTGCTCTCTCCTTTAAAACAGATGCCTGTCAAGAAACCACATGGGAGCTTAAACACATATAAATATTGCTAAGTGCCACTCACAGGAGAGTAGTGTCAATTATTTTTATTTGACAATAGAGGTACTCCAAGACAATTAATATATCAATATTGTACCTCTTGGCCACAAAAGGTTGTATCCACTAATTATACATACCAGTTTAAAGTTACCAAAAATTTCCTCTGACAAATGAATAGCAGAAAACCTATAAAACGCCCAGGGAATATGGTTGTGCCATTTCCATATCATATTCTATGAACCACAGTAATCATATTAGAAGTATACAAACATTACGGGCATACTGACATTATCAGAAGTATATCAAAAGGGTTTGGCAATCTAAAATATAATGCTATTTTTTAATAAAAATATATCTTCCTCCCAGATAACTTTTCTTCCTTCTAGATAAGTTAAATTCCTCTATTTTATAAATTAACCACTCCACTAAATGCAGAAATTAACTCTTTTGTCTCTGGAAGCATATTGACTAGTTCTACACTTGCCTCATTACAGTAATGTTGATCCCTTCACCTAATTATCTAACTCAGTTATTCTCAACCTGCAATGTCATTACAGGTGGTCCATGAAGACTTGAAAATGATTTAAACCTTAAATTAAGTCTTGGAGGGTCTGTGCTCATGGTCCGAGACCGCAAAAGATTTTTAAAGGGGATCCGGGGTGAAGAAGAGGTTGAGAATGACTGATCTAACTTATGCCTCCAATGTGAACAGAGCATCATTCATGATTCAGCAAGATAAGTATTTCATCTTTATTACAGCTACTACTTAGAAAAACCACTTAATTAATCCTAGACCTCTTTCCCCCCTCAGCTTTCCTTCCTCACAATTCAAATTATCAATTGGTCCACTGTTGTGTTATTGTTATGTTTTGCATACAATATTGATTACAAATAACTGCTATTTTTAAGACAAGGTTTTCAGATCTTGTTCAAGAACATATATGTTGTTTATATTGTTGGCAACCACTTAAAACTACTAGAAAATCATGATTGTAGCTCCTAATAGCAAAATGCATCATCATAATAGTAGCTCACACCTTGAATCCAATTCAAAATTGCATACAATCTTGATTGCAGTATGGATAAGAACATTAAAAGTTAAATTGGACTCCTCTCATACAGCATCATCACTACAGGAGCCTTGTGCACATAACTGTTATAAATGGCCAATCTAAAACTGCATAATGGCTTACGAAGAAATTTTGTTAGAAAATATTCTTAAATAATTTTGGTGACGTAGACTGGCTTAAGACATCAAAATATATGGCATTTCCTGTAAGAGGCTGGTAACAAAATTAACTAAAGAGATTCATATAAAAATAAACCAATGCTGAATACTTCACACATATTTCCTTATGAGATGTGCATAAATATCTTCTCATACTACCATTATTTGGGTAACCCATTCCAAAAGCCTGGAAGTACTGTATTAACAAATGAAAAAAATCTGGGGGGAAAAAAACCATTCACAATCCGTTCTATTTTTTTCAACAAAAAGGAACATTTTACAAACTTGAGAAATGTATAACCAAAACACAAATAGTACTCTAAACTAGACAATCTAACTTCAAGATTGTCAAGCAAAACTATTTAAGTAACAAAATAAAACATACTAAATGAACAATTCAAAATTCACTCTTGGGACTGAAGGAAGAAAATGTACTAGCAGAGCTACATAAGTTCTTGAAGTTAGTCCAAGATTGATGTCACTCACATTTCCTATCACATAGAGAAACACAATATGTTTTGGAAAAGAAAATAATTCCACCAGGAAGCTCATTATGTATTGTGATATTGCGGCTCAAACATCTCTAAATGCTCTGACACTTATTCCCCCTGTCTTGCGAGATTCAGGAAATTTAAGAATATGGCGAACACATCCTTTTAATCATTCAGGGCTCACATATACTCCAGTATTACTACAGCAAGAGCATGATAACATCTCTGCCTGTTGTAGCAGTCAAATCACAATTTGCATCAAGAAGGGCCATGACATTTAAGACAGTTTGAAAATGGTTGCCTCATTAATTCTATTAATTCATTTGCTTCTTTAACCTGCTTACAATCTATGTGAAAGTTCTGAGATTTCGGATTTGGATTCTCAAAACTCTCAGTTGCTTCCTTATATGAAACATTTCTCCTTTTCACATTTGATATGATGGCGAACATTTTCTAGCAGGAGGCAATCAAGCATGTTAGTCCTAATAGGTGTGTCACACCAATACTGTTAACTCTTCTAAAAATGTTTTACCCACAGCTGCAGATGAAGACATCTTTGTAACACAGCTGATATCCCATAAACTCATAACGCATAAAGTTAATTGCCCCTCCCATTTTATTTCCCAGGATATTTTCATCCATTAATCAAAGAATGTAAATGTTACTACGTTTCCTACATTCAATTACTATAAGATAATATTTCTTTATTGTACTACTGCTTCAAATCTTCAAATTATCTTCAAATTATGGCTTAATGAATATTAATCAGTGACATGACATTTTAACAAATTAGAATAAAAGTGCCCTGTAAGATGGCAAAAATAAAGAAGCTCTAAAATGTACAGAGGAACAAATTCAATGAGAATAGGATTCCTACGTCAGTTCCATGATCTGAGTAATAAATGCTCCCTTGTTTCAGTTCATTAATGATTTTAACAGATCTATACATCTAATAAAAAGAACCCTGCTTAACATTTGGATGGGGAACCATCCAGAAAGCCCAGGTTAGATTAGGAAGCTGAAAAAGAGAATGCAATGAGAAAATATTTCCACCTTATTGCTAAGAAAGTTGTATTAAAGTGTTCCATGTAAATCATCATGAATTGAGCATTAATTGAAGATACTGCTTACATAATGCAGGTAGTCCTTGCTTACCCACAGTATTTGGGACCAGTAAGTCTTGATGAGACATTTATAACCTTATTCCAGAAACCAGTAATGAAGCCTGCAAATGGCAATCACATGGCTGTGGGATGCTGCAACGTTGTAACTGCGAGTGGGTTGCAAAGTGCTTGAATCATGAGGACATGTCTGTGGGGGCATTCAAATGGCTACAGCTACAAGGATGAATTTTGCAGTAGCTGCCTGCAACAAATAGCTATCAAAAGGTGGAACACAAAGATATTGTAGATCATGGGTGTCAAACTTGCTGCATCACATTGCCGTCATGTGACATTTCGCAATGTTTTTCCCATTCGCAGAGCTGGGGTGGGCATCGGTTGCAGGTGACACATCTGGCACATGGGCCACCAGTTTGACACTCCTGTTGTAGACAAAAGAGCATCCATTTTTTTGTCTGCTTTCTCTTTTATCTATTGGAGTAGCTAGATGAAAGATGTTTTAGACAAGACATTGCAATATTGCAAAGTTACTTGTATTTAGTAGAAAAATTCACTACACAACGGCACTACATTATTCATAAACGTCACCAGAGAGACATTTAAGACCTGAGGCTCTATTCTGGAGTTGAATAATGACAATATAATTGCCAGGAAGCATAGGTGAATATTTCCTCTCACTAAAGGTTTGGTTACTATGGCCTCCCTTCAGCATAATATGCAAGTATAAATTAATTGCTATCCTGCCTGTTTTTCCACTTGATATTCAGGACAAATTAACAAACAGTTCAAATTCATAAAAAACAATTAAACCAATTTACTACCATCAGTTATATACATGTTTTAATTGGAAGGCCTTCAGAATACTAAATATAAGCACTAAACCCAGGAGGAATAAAAACCCGTCTAAGTTCCTTTCCTTGTCTGCATATTAAAACATTTTGACATAATTAATGATAATGCATAGATGCATCCAGACATTTTAAAAAAAATAAACCAGTTAAAAGTTAAATTACAGCTTAAGCCTTGAGTACAATGCCACAATGACCTCCTTTTCATGACTATATATATAATAATAGTTCAGACAGCATTATACTCATGAGTTGGGGATGACTCAGTAAGGTATCATCAGAGGCAGTTTCTTCTAATTGTGTTTGCAAGAGAAAACAAACTTTCAAACTGAGGGCTCAGTCTATTTTGACAGATGGTGCTGATGGATTGGAAGTGGCTGAGATAGAGGTTTACTCTCCTTTCGAAGAGAGATGGCAGTGAGGATCTTGTTGCTTATACCTTCAGCTATCCCATGAACCAGAAATGTGGTAGAGGTATGTCTGTGTCTTGAGGGGTGGTGGTGGTTGTTATTGCTGAGTGACTGGGACAAGAGATTTGGAGAACCAGATCAGCTAAATGGTTAAGATGGCTGTCTCAACTGAGTGTTATCTGGGGTACTTTGACCTGGGAGAGGGATGCCAGAAGATGGAGGGAAAGGAGGTCTGCCAGGAGCAAAGGAGTAGACAATAATATCATGGGAGTGATAGGCAGCAGAAGTGGTATAACGGGGCAGGAAACTCTTGAAAAGGCAGTCTTGATACTTAAAACTAGTTCTGTGTTCCATATCCACAAGCTCTGCCCAAATATTCTATCACCAGATCCCTCAGTGGCCCACATTGCTGGGTAGCTGTAGGGGAACTATCCATTGGCTTTCAAGCCACAACCTTATGGTTTTGTATATTTTTGTACAAAGGTACAGCTCTACAGATAGCAGAAGGGAAATCATATGTGCAAAGCCTTCTTGGACCAGATGGGATTGCTGCTGCTATGCCAGCCTTCCTCTAACATAGTGACTTTCACGGCTGAAATGCTAGAGCTTGAGGATGAGTTGTTGGTGAGGTTCCTAAGGCTTACAGTAATGAGGGACTTCAAATTACCTTCACTGGGTGTGGAGTCAGTGGCTTTGTGCGTTTATGGCCACAATGAACCTAACCCAATTCATTGAGGACCCAACACACAATCCAGGAGCCTCCAAGCCTGCCACTTTCTGCAAAATGTCACAAATTTGGTTTTTCTCTTAGGCATTACATGACTCTACTTTAAGGGACTCATCTAATGATACATACAGAGATAATTATAAAAAGGGTGACTAATATTTTTTAGTTTTTACTCTAATATTTTTGCCTGCTATTTTTAATCTGTTAGCCATTCATGTGCTAGTTGGCCAGCTATATAAACTAAATGAATCAATCAATCAATCATTTTTAGAATCGCACAGCTGATTATGTTCTATAGGCATTTAAGTCTAAGCACTTTCAATTAATGGAATTCAACTTCTTATTCCATTCCAGATTGTGCCTGAAACTGCAAGTTAAGGAATATTAAATAAGAATTTAAATTAGAATGTTTCAAACTTAAAAATATCTAAGCTATAATATAAGGCAACAATAACTATGACCTATATATTTCAGCCTATAGCACTCAAGTGAAGACTTCACTTGTCTAAGAAAGGAAGAAAATGTTTGTTTAATCACAGACCAATATACCTTAAGCAATCATTGACAAGTAAATATCAATTAGTAGTTAGTATGCAGCACTGCAGGCTACTTCAGCTGACTGCTAGCTGCAGTTCGATTGTGTCTGGCTCAAGGTTGACTCAGCCTTCCATCTTTCCGAGGTCGGTAAAATGAGGATTCAGATTCTGGGCTGACTCTGTAAACCGTTTAGAGAGGCCTGTAAAAGCACTATGAAGCGGTATATAAGTCTAAGTGCTATTGCTATTTTCAGTTGCAAATAATAATTATGATTAATCCTGGTCTACTTTTTTTCTGCCCTGAGTGTATTTCACAATGCTAGAAATCAAAATCAATACAATTAATATTGCCAACTTGTAACTCATCAAAATGAAATGTATTTTTTTCTGAAATTCCATTTTACTAAATATATATGCTTTATTAAAAAGAACAGTTCAGATAAATTTTATTCTATTCATATTTTTTTCCTATTTCATGCTTAGTTATAAGCTTATGCCTGACCAACTCTGACTATAAGTCCTTAGGTATGGATTAAGATGCTTTAAAGTTTTAATATCCAAAATGGAGTTAATACATAGTTTTAAAACAGATCTCAAGGATCCCACAATTCTATATTTAGAAGTCCTATATATATTTCACAGAACTATTTTATCCATTTTTGTTGGATGCTTTAAATAAAAAAGTATTTCCCAGATGTATCCACTAAGCAGAACTCTGTATGTTTTATATTGCAAGACTAAAAAAAACCCGTTGCATTATTTGTATTAAAAAACTACTTAAACATCTTTGAAAAATCTATTTCGCCATTAGTGTATGACATTTGGCATACAAAAACTATGAATGAAGATATTCTTACAAAGTTTTAAAGCCATCTGCAAACTGTTGGGTTTTTTTTTTGGGGGGGGGCATTTCAACACTCAGGAAAGTGTTGAATTAATTCCTTTGATACATATAGTGTCTTTTTCTGAGTTCTATTCATATGTACTGTGGAAACATAACAAAATCACTGATCAGAGCAATCCCTGAAGGATATGTATTTGAGATAACAGAAAGGTTATTGAACGGTTGCTAGTAATGAAGAATACAACACAGTCAATTTGCATGCAGAGACAAATCATACCAGAAATAAGAGAGACTGTAGTTTATATAGAATCATTGAATATAGGAGCTGGATGGAACATCATCCAATCTTGGCCCATCGTTAATACAAGAATCCACTAAACTATTTCCAGCATAAAGCTCCACTTTCAAATGGAGGTTTTAAAAGTTTCACTGCAAGAAAAAGCAACCTTTATTGTCAAGAATTTCACACACACACACACACACACACACACACACACACACCAGTGTTTAAATCTTTAATTTAGTCCACTTGTCCTTGTCCTGCTCTTGGTTTCAATAGAGAATAGATACCTCTCCCACCTGATAGTCTTTTCAATATCTGTGGATTGTTGTTATGTAGCTCCTTAGGTTTTTTTCTTTCTTTGCTTCCTTTTTTTTTTTTTTTTAAAGCTAAACATGCCCAGGTCTTTTAGGTAATTTATATACGGTAGGTCTTGGTTTTCAGAATCCTTATCACCATAACTTGTGTTCCATCTGTTTCATTTTCCTTTCACATTATACTCAGAACTGAATATAGTACTTTAAATATAGTCCAACTCGTGGCTCGCAGGCTGGATGCATCACATACTGGCCTCGCCCCCACCCAGTTTAGGGAAGGGGAAAAAAGTCCCAATACTTAACATGATGACATGAGTTTGGCAACCCTGGTCTAACTAGTATAGATTACAATAAAACTATCCTCTTCTGTCATCTGTATAGAACCCTTTTTTATCCACTGCATCACATTGGGTAGTTTGTGTTCATCTAAAAGTCCACTAGTATTCCTAGAAACTTCTCACATGCAATGCTCCCTAAACCAGATTTCTCCTGTCCTGCACCTTATTTTTCCAGCCAAATGTATGACTTTACACTTGTCACAGAAATATCATTTTACTACATTTGACCCAATGTTCAACTTTTTGATGGTGATATACTTGAGTATTTCAATGATAATCTCTTGGAGGGCAAATTTGTAGTAGAGACAAACTCTAGCACTAGATATGTACTAGAGACAAATTCCTTGTGTGACTAATCACACTTGGGCAAATAAAGTGTTCAATTCAATCCAAAGTTAATCAAATCAAACATCTCAAGGTTGAGTTAGTGGCCATAGTGGAAGGCAATGGTGCCAAAGAGTTATTTAGCGTAACGGCCCCTAGAATTACTACATAATTCTAGAATTAGTCAAGCAGTTAGAGGACATCAAAAAATAGTGCCTTCCAAACACAAATAATCCCTTGACTACTTCAGGGATGGCCATCCTAAAGCAACAAAAGGGTTATTACATTTAAGGTCCTACACTGAGAAAACAACAGTGGATAGGATGCAGGAAGAAACAGTTGTGATAAAAGACAGAATAAAGAGGTAGCAATAAATGTCCAGGAAGTATAGATTATAATATCTGCTGCTAGCATGTGTTGAATGTAATTTTTCAGCTGTTGTCCCTCTAGCTTGTCTTTTTGACTGGTTAGCAAATCTACTGTATTTGTTTTCTGAATAGCTTTTGTAAGGATAGTATAGTAATGATTGCGAATATGGCTAAAAAGTACAGAAATTGAGATCTGGTTAAGTTTTTAAGAACCATGAGTCCAAGAACACTGAAATATTGTCATTTATTTTTTGTTCATAGGAAGCTGATCATGTAAATAGGAGAAATTCAGAAGATACAACAACAACAACAAAAAGTTTAAAAGGGCTTCTGGCCACCCCGGTCCTCAAGAAAAATTGAGCACCGAGAGTCAAAATTGAACTGATTAAATTCTGTTGGTTTGGGGAGGGCATGTTTGAGGACAACATGAGAAAGCCATTGCAGGGCCTAATGAGATCCTCCAATATGGCAAATGGTGAGGGATGCTTTGAACAACTGTAAGGCCAGCAGTACTAGTCCCCTCTCAATAATAATACAATCAATCCTGAGTGAAGATCCAAGTTCATCTACATACAATATTTTAATAACATCTTTAAGTTCTTCCTTCTGTTGCTAAAATATAATTTTGAAGGTTCTGTAGCCAATGATATATTAAAAAGCATTTAACATATAACACATCAAATACTTATATTATTTTATCAGTATTTCTTAGCACAAAGCAACTGTTTTGCATAGCACATTGTGCCTATTTGCTATTGCCAACACCTTCAGATGTGCTTTTCTTCCTACAACAATTCTGCCAATAATATTGCTGGTTTAGGAGCAAAAGATTTTTAAAGGGTACAAGAGTTTTCCACCTCTCCTACCAGAGAGGAGGGACGAGTATTTCAAAGTAAAGCAAGAAAACAGCAAACAATATTACAATCTCAGAATCAGATGCTCCAGAATAGCTATTTCAGACAACACTTAACCATTGTATACCAAATATGTTTTACAATGTAAAACTTTAATATGCAGAACATATCATTGGATACTAAAAAAATACAGCAACATAATAAAAAGGAAAAAAATATTTTCCCAAATAATTAGAGAAAATTATGATTTTACAGCACCCTGTTTCTGATTTCATCAGCAGATAACAATCTGTTTAAAGCCAAGCAGTCAAAAGTAATATAATTAAGATATTATGCCAAACCAAGTTAATTTTCTTACAAATGCATTTTTATAACATAACTTAATCAACCAACGTCCTCAATAGTCATGTATATTATTCCAATCTTTTTCATGATATTGTTTTAAGTCATATATTTATGTCAAAGAAGAGAAATAAACGTGCCATTTTGAATATATATAACTGGAACTAGTTATAAACACTAACTTCTTTAGAGTAACTATATTCAAAGCCAATTAGATTTCTTAATCTTTTCTTAATTAACCAATCAAGCAATAAACAGAGTCAATACATTGTATTACCAAAACAGATACTTACAGCCATAATTAGCTCAAAGGGGTGTTTATACACCCGCACAGGAGACTGGTATTTCTGCACCATGGTTACCAATAATTTGTGCTATACAGATCTAAAAATAAAATAAAAAAACAATTATAGGTATATTGCAGATGAAACAATAATACTCACCAAGACTTTGTAGATCATGTAGTTAGCAGCCTAGTTTCTTGTTCCACTGCTCTAAGCAAACAGATCTTAAAAACAGAAAATCGCTAGTTTCCTGGTTCATGTAAATGGGAAGCTACAGTGAATTGTAATTCTTAGCTAGTTTTGCTGCTTGCAATTAGGAAGGACAATGTTTTGTACAAAGGAGAACAGATGTTAGATAGTAAGAGATATAGCCCTCAGTATTTAAGAAGACATCCAAACTATGAACTCTTGAGACAATTGTTTCAAATAAAAAGAAAATTACTATTATCCACTCTAAAACAAGCAATGCTTTTACATTAATGCTAATATAACCCTAGACTCAATTTCAGTTGAGAAATAAAATGATTAGGTTTATTTACAAAATCAGAACAAATTACTAAATAAGATGGGAGAGGGAATATTTAAGACTGTTCTTAGTCTCTAATGTTTGTGGAAAAAAAATAAAGTGATTCTGACCAATATACTTATATAAGCCCTTGGAATTCTGAGTAGAAGTTTGAAGACATTACTAAAAAGATATTTAAAGTGAACTATTCTCTAAAACAAATAGCTAATTTTGTGACTTAAACAGTAGACACTAATTATTAAATTTCTGGTTCATTCTCTGCTGGAACTCAAGATTGGTAACAATCATTTTAATAAACAAGTTTATTTTAAAGTCATTAAAATATTTTTAAAAACCCTATGAACACAATAAAGATAATGTATCACAATAGCTTTCCTCCATACATTTTGTTGTGTGTTTCACGGCATTTTCATGGATCCGTTTCAGTGCTGATAAACACACAGAGAAAGCAGATACTAAAAATATCTATCACACAGCACACCATCCTTAAGGAATGTGCAGAACTGAGTTATTACTGCGTATTGGCATAAAGGTTTTTCAGGAATGAAAGTCATACATTTGTTCTCCAAAGAATATATAATTCTAACTAATTTCCTACATTAATTCAAAGGGCAAATAAACATTTTAAAACAATACAAATTTACAAAAAAAATCAGTGAAATTAATAAGGAACACTTTCTGCAGCTGCAATGGAAACTCTCTTTAACCAAATGACTACATTTTTAAACGCATTGGCAAGCTGAAGCTAACGAAAACTTCTATAAACTAAGGAGAAGAACACTGAAGAAAAATGAGCTCCTTTCAAAGCAAAACCATAATCAACTACTTGTCAGCAAGCCATAAACAAACTATTTATCATCAGATATCTAAGCAGAACTATCAGACCAAATCATAAGCTCATTCTTGAAAAGCAACTGTTCCTGACTATTTATGCGAGACTACAAAATAGCACAGAAGACAATTCTTTATTACTGCTCCTTTATTATTAAAAAGCAAATAAAACATGGAATCTATTTACTATGCATCAACTTGACAAAGATAGATGACAAGATGAATTTTGAGCTGGACACCGGGACTCAGCCCTCCTCCCCAGTACTTGTGAATATCGCATGGAAAAAGTTTAACATGGAAAAGGAAGCTAGACATCATGCCAAGCTGAGATGCCTGGCTGCACAAAAGCTAAGAATTTCAGTGACCCGGTGTAGAAAATGAATGCTAAATCCAAAGCAAGGAAAACAAGCATACAGAAGCAGTTTAGAGAGGGAAGTAAAAGGGGGAATAAAATGAGAATTCTAAGCTAAAGCAAGGGTGTGAAAATACATTGCTTGAGTTTGTGTTCTAAGAAGGAAAAAAGGGAAAAGAGGTATGCATCCCAGGGCAAGGATGAGTAGAGTTCAGCAGGAAAGAAGCCAGAGGATAAGGATACAGAGGAACTGTCTAAGAAGAGATTGGGACAATGTCTGAAATAATAGAACGTTTCTTGCCTGAGCAGGGGGTCAGACTAGAAAACCTCCAAGGTCCCTTCCAACTGTTATTCTGCTAAGATGAAACTGACCATCTGCAATATCTGGTAGACTATATGCGTTCCCCAAGTTCTGTTCTGTTGATGCCAAGTAGATGGATTTTAGGTGATTGGGTTTGGGCAGGAGGGCCAGGACAGATTCAGAGAGCAGAGGCTCCTTCCAGTTTAATGGTGCAAGAATAATGGGGGAAAAGGGGGGGAGTCTGCAAAAAGACTCCAAAAGGACCCCGGGGTGGGTGCGGGGTTCACACCTTCCCAAGGCAAGGTCAGAGTAGGGAAGGCAAATAAAGGCGGCCATAGACCACCATCCCGTGGGAGGCGAAGGAAGAGGGACGGAAGGGAAAGCAAGGCAGGAGAAGCGGGCGAGGATCCTTCCCCGACTGCTCCCAACCGCCCACAGCCAAGAAGGTCCAGAGGCGCCAGATGCGAAGTCCCCATTCAAAACGCAGACGCGGGTCTGGAGTCCCACCTGGGAGGCAGAGACAGGCGGGTACGAGATGGAAGGAAGGGGGGGGAGGAGAAGGTGGTGGGAAGAGCTGAGGGGGGGAGAGGAAGGGAAGAATCAGCCCATCCAGGTGGGCGAGGCGGAAACCCACGTTCTTTATCACCAAGGCCGGCAGTTTTCCTGCTTCATGTCGGCTCCTCGTCCTTGTGATGCCGCTGGCGATGGAAGGGGCCCCTCCTGAGTGGTGCTGCTGCCCCCCACCCCCGCCGGTTCCGGGAAGGCGACAAAGAGGAGGAGGAGGAAGCCGAGCGACAGCGGGCCGGCGATGTTACCCAGTGGCGAACCAGAGGAGAAGGAGGGGCCCTGTCGCCCGGCCGCTTGTGCGCCCGCGCACTCTAAAGAACGCCTAAGCAGTCACCCCCACCCCCACCGCAGGGAAGGAGCTCTTTCTGCGCATGCTCTCCGTAAGCCCGCTTCTGCGCAAAAGCTGGAGCGAGGGTTCGTGGAAAAAAATGTCTTTTTCCATGCTACGTTTTCTCTCAATTTCCCCCCCTCTTCTTTAAAGAGGAGGAATAATTTTTCGTGTTGGGGTGAAATATTGGTTTATATAGGAAGGGTTCACGTGTTCCTTGTATTTTTGACAAAGTGAGTGACGCGATAGGTTAAGGAGGTTAGGATAGATTTAGCCCTTTGCTTAGATGAGCGATTATTTGGATTGTCAGCCCAAGCAAACAAATAAGAAAAAAAAGTATTCATGCTTATTTCACAAACCTTAATAATAAAGATAAACTTTCCAGGAACCCACTGCTTAGTCATTCAATCATCTGCTTCTGTGACACTAAAGGAGAAAAAAAATAACGACAACTTCAATGTAGTTTTTGTGGAAGTAGCTCATACAAAATATTGCATTTTAGGACTGCCTGGAATAATTGGGCGTCCAAGAGGACTTGCATAATTTCAAGCTTTTAAAGAATGATGGATGAAAAGATAAAAGATAGTTTGTTTGCTGTATTGAATGTTTTCCTACAAAGGAAGAAGCAAAATAAAAATTGGAAGTGTTCTGGTTTATACACTAGATTGTGGAGTTTAACATATGAATGCAAGAGAAGTTTGCTCAGGAAAGATACCACTTTGATCCCCTTCTCTGAAATAACTTTAGGAGCAGCTTGTGGAGACATTCTGTCGTATACAGGTAGTCCTTGACTTACAACCATTCATTTACTGACCAAAGTTACAGCGAAACTGAAAAAGTGACATCATGGTTTTTCACTTTGCAACACCCCCATGGTCAGGTGATCAAATTTCAGACATTTGGCAACTGGCTCATATTTATGATGGTTTCAGGTCACCTTTTTGGACCTTCTGACAAGCAAAGTTAATGGGGAAGCCAGATTAACTTTACAACTGTGTTACTAACTTAACAACAGTGGTGATTTACTTGACAAGTATGGCAAGGAAAGTTGTAAAATAGGGCAAACCTCACTTAACTGCCTCACTTAGCAACGTAAATAGCAATAGCACTTATACATATACTGCTTCATAGTGCTTTTATAGCCCTCTCTAAACAGTTTACAGAGTCAGCATCTTGCCCCCAACAATCTGGGTCCTCATTTTACCCACCTCAGAAGGATGGAAGGCTGAGTCAACCTTGAACCTGTTGAGATTCGAACTGCTGAACTGAGCTAGCAGTCAGCTGAAGTAGCCTACATACTGCACTTTAACCACTGCACCACCTCGGCTCTTGTTAAAGTTTCCTTGCCAGGTCTCAAGAGGTGATCAAATGACCCCAAGACACTGTAACCATCATAAATACATGCCAGTTGCCGAGCATCTGGATTTTGATGCTGTGATGGTCACAAATATTAAATAATTAAATTGGTAAAAAAAGTACTTCCTTTTATATATCACCATAGCATAAAGCACTGCTACAGCATTATGATTAATAAAGGTGGATTTAGTGTGAAGCTTGAATAAGAAGAAATGCCTCAACTGGTATAGGTCACTAACAAATGGCAATACTGATGTATTGGAACTTCTGACATATTCAATAACATCTGTTCTTTTATTTTAGTTGCCATGAAATTGCCGTGGGAAAAGATTGTATTGCTATTGTTCATGAAGTGGAAGTCTGCAGTGAATACTCAACCGTGCACTTTAAACAAAGGGCCGTTACTGAATTTTTAACTGTCAAAGGAATCCAATTGAAATTCATTACTGTACCCTATGCAGGCTGTTTATGATGATGACTATATTGATGTGAGTACTATACTATGCATCTCTGGTCTAAAAAATGTGAAGATGATAAACCATGATACAGAATGAAGTGGACAATCTGTGATTGTAACCAAGGAGCTTCACATGAGAACATTGATAAACTAGTCAAGAACTGTCAGCAGATCACTCAAAGGGAAGTTGCTGTATTTGATCAAAAACTTGACACTTTACAAGAATGTGTGGGTCAGGTTGTTGAATATCAGAAGGTTTATGCAACATGAGCTCATTGTAAATTAGAGGCTCAGAAAAGTAAGCAGGAGGAAAAAAACAAAGCAGGGTTGCCACTGATCTGTGCTCCTAAAACAACAAAGGCCAAGGGATATTTCACTTGTAATTACGTGATAGAACTTTGTTAAGACACAATGTGAATGGTTGTCAGGAGAATTTTTTGCAGGTAGCCCTTGACTTGTGACCCTTCAGTTAATGACCAAACTTATGATGCTGAAAAAAGTGATCTATGACAGGTCTTTGTACTTAATCAGACCATCACTAAAATCATGTGATCAAATTCAGATCCCTTGGCAACTGGCATGTATTTATGATTTACAATGGGGTCAGGTGATTGCCATTTATGTCTTTTCCAGGGGACTTCCAACAAGAAAAGTCAATGGGGGAACCATATTCACTTAATGACTATGATTTGCTTAATGATCATGGGAAAAAGTCATAAATCAAGTATGACACTTAACGATGGAAGCTCCAGTCTCAATTATGGTCATGTCAAGGACTCCCTATACTATACTATAAATGCATCTGAAGGTCTCTCAAATCTAGTTGGGCCATCAGGACTGGGGTCCCAGAGCACTGGTGAAATAATAATATGATTCCAGTACAGGTAGTGCTCAACTTACAACAGTTCATTTACTGACGGTTCAAAGTTACAACAGCACTGAAAAAAGTGACTTATGGCCTTTGAAGCATCCCCATGATCACGTGATCAAAATTCAGATGCTTGGCAACTGGTTCATACTTATGACTGGTGCTGTGTCTCAAGGTTATGTGATCCCCTTTTGCAACCTTCTGACAAGCAAAGTCAACGGGGAAGCTAGATTCACTTAACAACCAGGTGACTAACTTATCAGCTGCAGTGATTCATTTTATAACTGTGGCAAGAAAGGTCGTAAAATGTGGCAAAATTCATTTAACACATGTCTCACTTAATAACACAATTTTTTGCCTCAAATAGTCGAGGACTACTTGTATTATAAACACAATATTCCTTTTTTGTCTTGTTTGAATAATTAATAATAATTGATTAATATTTATTAATTCACTGTATTTCGCTTTCTTATGTACCATCCAGAGTCACTTGTGAAATGGATAGCTATTTAAATTTGACAGATAAATAAATATAACAACATTTCTGGTCGCTATAACATTCAAATGTTTAATAAGTAATTAGTAATTACTAAGTGAATGTGACATGTCCAAAAGGCCAGTTTCTGAAGGCAGATACAGACAGGGTCAGAAAACAATATAGTTCCACATAACATTTTCATAAACTTAAAAAATACGGCATTTATTATCTAGTGTAGATAAGTACCAACTGACCTGTATCACATCTGATTATCAGAATAACTAAAGAAAAAGCTTTAACAAATTAAAGAATTAACAATTACTCAATTTTTACATTTCAGTTAGGGAAACTTCCTTGTCTCCCTTAATAATTAATCATTTCAAAACTTCACTATTTTATGAAAATATGTTTAGTTTAAATATACTGTGTTACGAAGTTCATGTTGCAAGCCAAGATTCTCATGAAGTTGTCACTCCCTACATTTTCTGAAATCAGCGTTTCTTCTCGTCAAAAATTTTTGATTGCCAGAGCACTGCTTTGCATCATTCAGCAGAGAAGCTTCCTCAAGCATGATGTCCTTCAAATTCATTAAAATTTCCATAAACTCCCACTCAAGGGCAATGTTCCCAGACCACTATTTTTGCCAAGCAAATCCTTAAACCTTACTAAACCAGCTGGGGAAAATAACGGAGTGGCATTTACTCCTTCAGTGTCCTACAGAGTTTCCAAATTAATCCTTCCATTGCCTCGCCCTGGCAAGGCTAGTGAAAGCTATAGTGGCAGCCCCACAAGGGTGCCTTGTAATGCTTTCAGCCTTTTACTTATACATAGATTGATACTCTGGGCTTCATGATTTGTAGTCTCTTCTAATGTAGTATCCATTATGGCTTCATGGGTGATGATTATGGCTGCAAGGGGACAACAGTGACCTCTATCTCAGTTCCTCACATCCAGTCAATATAACCATGGTACGGTGTTTCTTCTTTGTGCAGTAGCTATTCTCTCTTCTTCACAAGGAATCCACTCCAGTCTTTCCTCTTCTATTTTCTCACGTATTCCATTCCAGATTTCCAGATCTGAGATCCTTTGCCTTTACTGTTCTTCTAACATGTCTATTTTAGTATTTTCCATCCAATTCCTCTGTCTCCATTCAATGGCAGGATTCAACAGGATGTTTTATTTTTTCTCCCTCTAGCTTGCATCCACTCACTTCCTCATTCTATCCTTCTCATGCCTTTGTCATGCTGTCAATTTCTTTCTTATTCTTCTCACAGCTTCTCTGGTTACTGTTTTCTAATTGGGCAACCTGCAAAGAAATGGGACTCCTGATAGAAACTTCACTACCCACTATTGCAAATTTCTCCAATCACACTCCAGGGGTGGGTTTCTGCCGGCGTTACTGCCGGTTTGCAACCCATGCGCAATGTACGTGTGTGTGAGCTGCACACGCATGCACAGAACAATTTACAGTAAACTGCGAGCCCGCAGTCACCAAAATTCAAAATGATGGAAGTCAAGCGGCGGCGATGGAACAAGTTCAGGGGCGTGTCAGGCCTGGGTTGTTGCCGGTTCTGCGACCCAGGCCTGAATTCCACTACTGGTTTGGCTGAACTGGGCCGAACCGGCAGGAACCCACCTCTGTCACACTCCCTATTGGTGCTTGTTCTTCATACAAAAATGGAAAAACTACTTGCACTTTCCCTCTGCACCGCCCTGAAGTGCAACCCAGAAACCTGCAACAGTCTCTGTCCTGAGGACCAAAATCCTGCACTAGTATTAACAACAACATCCCAATTAAATTTCTTCTAGCAGATAAATCTTGAGATAGTGAATGTCAATTATCTATTATAGTCAAATTTTAAAAAATCAAAATATGGTCTCTAAAATATTTGGATTCTTGTGAGTTATCAAGAAAGGTGTGGGATCCAATATGCGAAAGCAGAGATAGATTTGAAAAGAAAACAAATTGGACATCATAAAAGTACTCTGAGAGCTGCCTGACTTCTAAGAAAAATCTGATGTGAATGTAATGACGGTTGTTTCCGTTTCATCTTACCCGCGCTTTGCAATGTTCAAGCTGTACGTTTGTAAATAAATACAAATATTGACTTTTTAGGAATGGACTTTCCAAAGGAAGTCATTTGAGATAAACGCTGGACTGTTGACCTTCATTTCTTAGGAAAATATGATAAGGCTGATTCCTAATGGCCTTTTTAGACTTCCAGTGAATGGACATAGGTAGAAACTTGCCGCAATTCTTAAAAGCTGTTATAAATTAATTTTTATTTTAAGTTGCTGCCAATGTCTTTTATTGTTAAAAAAAAACCCTAAAGAATTGATTCTTGCTCCTTCCTGCCAGGATTTCTTTTTTGGAAGGTAACATGATTTGGCACAAGGTTAGGGGATCTGTATGCCACCTTTTATTTACTCCACACTACACCCTCTCCTCAGGAGGCATCTAGGAAAGACAGTTATGGATATTTTCATATTATTTATAAAATCTGCATCACTGTTTCTACTTTTTCTCTTCCCTTCCCAACTAAGATCCCACTAGCACCATCAGAAGTACTTGCTTCAATGTCTTGATGGTTTGAATTGCCATTTTCTCTTCCTTTCTCCAGGGACTCTTTGAGATTGGACACCGAGAGTGCCCATAACACTCCAAATGTGGGTGATATCAAAGATTTAAATGGTACCATTTGTTTATATTTTTAGTCTTTGGTATCAATCTATAATACTGGATATGTTTTTTCTCTTTCTCCCTGCTTTTACATAGTCATCACTTGCATATTCTTTTAAAATAAATAACCAGGAAGTTCAAAGTGGAGTATTAGCTCAAAAAGTTGACCTTCGCTGCATCATTGCCTAAAATGTATGCAGACTAACACTGGTGGTGCCTGCCTGAAAACCAAACATGACTCATGGAAATTTGCAGTAGGTTTTGTAGGCTGCCACTCTCCTCTAAGGTATTTCGTGCCAAGGTTTCTGTATACATACAGAACTGAGTGCCAACATCTAACATCACAAGATCAATGAAGCAAGCTGCAAAACAAAACGGGGTTTGATCTCGTAGCCTATCAAATGACAATCTTTAAAAGCAGATTATCATGGACCTTTGCATAAATTCGACAAAATCTCATCAAAGACATTCATTTATTTAGGTTAGAACATTGGTATGCTTAAATTCTGAAGTGAAGTCTTGATGGATAATTTTAAAGCAAGAGGATTAAGTATCAAACTGGTTCTGTGAATGTTCCATACACACAATGCTATCTTTACAGACAGCACAACAGTGATGGGAATGAGAAATGAGTCCTCCAGGGTATCCTCCCTTTCATACGCAGGGTTGCTTTTGACCCATATAAAGGGCCTTTTGATCAAACCAATATTTTTAAGGCATGGTGTTTGTCTGCCCTATTCCCAATCTTTGTAGCTCCTTGGGGAATTGACAAAGTGGCTATTGCATGTGGTCGCTGCTTTAAAATATGTCTGCAAGAAAACAAGCAAGCACAGAGAGCACCACAGGGACACACACAGACACCCTTGCTGCAAAATAAATACTGCCCATTAAATGGACAGGAACTTTTAGAACCTTAGAATGGAAGCAGAATTACACCAATCAGAGCAGGAGTGCAGCATGATTTACTATGTTAACCCGCAATAGCTTACCAGAATTTGAGGTGTGGGGAGAAGAGTAAAATGCCAAGGATTTCTCCAGGGATTTTCTCCATACTAAGTACATAATCTATCTCTAAGCTATATTTCCCATCCCATCCTGTTCAAAGTCTCAATACTGTACTATATAGCGTTTAGTCTACATAGTCTGAACAACTGTGTGAACCACACAAGTGGAAAGCTTGAGAAGAAAAAAATGAAAGTGATGAATGTAAATATGCTCACATGAAGTATGGCAGCTCCAGACAAAGCAAGCATGAAAGCAATTCCTTTCTTTCTCTCAGCCCAACATAATGGAGATATCTCTACAGCATTGTACAGGACCAGATAACTGGTAAAGTAAAGAGTCAGGGGGAGGAAGAGAGAGGGAGTTGTGGGAGAGAGAGAGAGAAGGGAGGGAGGGAGGGAGAGAGGGGGGGAGAGAGGAGATTGAGGCGGGAGAGAGAGGAAAGAGAGAGAAAGGAGAGAGAGGAGGGAGAGAGAGAGGAGGGAGGGAGGGAGAGAGAGAGAGAGAGAGAGAGAAATGAGTAAAACTTCACTCTCTTGCTGCATTTTCTGTATGATGACTAACACCTTAAGAATTTGTTTTTGAAATTCATTAAGGATAGTTGAAAAAAGCACTTTAAGAATGGAAAGCAATTGGGTAGAATTTTGTTCTGAATTTTGTTCTAAGTCTGAAAAGCTTAGGTGGAAAAATACTATAGAGGATAACAGCATCTGGACCGAAGAGTTCTAACAATGAATTTCTGTGTTCCTTTCTTAATAGCCTTGCTTTCTCAGTTGCTAGCTAAACAAGCTCCTACAATAAAACATCTGTGGCTGTAGGATAAAATCTGCTGTCTTACATCTTGCCTTATATGGATGGCTCCATTGCAAAACAATGATCCAGGCAAGCTTCTTCAAGTCGTAGATGTTTCCAAAATTGGGGGAAGGAAGGAAAATAAGCCAGGTGGTCAACTTCATATTTGTGTTCATTACTTGATTTCAACCCTTGGTGGGCCGTTCCCCAACTGCAGCTAATCACACTATCAAAATATCCTGGCATTTTCTTTTTCCACTTTAACTCTCTGATGCAACCTTCATCTCATCCATAGACCAAGAGTGAGACTGAGCCTTAAGTCATCCTTAGCCATATTGTGTTAAAGTAGTATTTCTTCGCTTATTCTGACACCATCCAAGGGCACCTTTGAAGTGTACAAAGCCCCACTAAGTCCAGCCTGGCAGCAGCTGGAAACAAACTGTAAAAGCAGGGACAGGGATCAGCAATGGGGACAGCTAATGTTATGCTGATATTCCTCAATGATTCCTGATGATTCCTCAATGGAGGAGTACTTTGAATTAACATTGATAAAAGAGCCAACAACAAACCCCAGATCCAACAGTGCATGCACCTTGCACGAGCTATTTGCAATGCAGGAGTTGCATTGCAACACTGCAACCACCATCTTATATACTGTATCAGGTTTGTTTTTATCCCACCTTTATTATTTTTGTAAATAACTCAAGGCAGCAAACACGTACAATATTCTTTCCTCCTTTTATTATCCCCACAACAGTAACCCTGTGAGGTGAGTTGACTCGAGAGAGAATGACTGGCCCAAAGTCACCATCCTGGTGCCTTAAACCACTAGACAGACCTGACCAAATCCTGTTCCTTGAGGTCCTGTTGTCTGGATCCGGAATTTGATGGATACCGAACGAGTGTCAAATCACCAACATTTCCAACCCCTGGTTAAAATAATGATTCTTTATTTAAAATAAACATTTCCTAGACGATCTGCATCAATTAGTAATAGCAAGAACACTTAGACTTAATACCATTTCCTGGTGCTTTACAGCCCTCCCGAAACGGTTGACAGTGTCAGCATATTTCCCCCAACAATCTGGGTCTTCATTTTACTGATCATGGAAGGTGAGTCAACCTTGAGTCAGTCAGGATCGAACTGCCAAACTGCTGGCAGTCATGAAGCAACATTGGAGATGATCACCTGAATAGCTGAAATAGACATCCACTATCAAACCACTGAGGAAGATTTGTATATTATTATGTGGATTGTGTGTATTTGTTTACTTCTGTCATGTTCTCATCATACTCTAAATAAGAAATAATTATAATAGGCCTAGTTTGACTTATAATAAATAAGACTTATAATAAATAAGTAATAGACGGAGTTTGTTTTTGTGACATTTATTTCGCTTCCGTAACCATGGAAAAAGCACTGAAGTCTCTCCTGTATAGGGAAGTACTATCAATAACACACATCCCCCGCTTCACCTCTGAAACCTCACAGAACTCATAGTTTCCAAGAGTAATTATACAGTCTACAAGCCCAAAAGTTGATATTCCTGAGAGACACAGCTGGGAGTCTCACAAAACCTAAATAAATGCCCTGCCCGATAGTGCATTCCAAAACTTTTCTATGCTCTGAGGAAATCTTTCCAGCCCTAAAGGTTAATGTATTTCTAGCAAGCTCACAGCAAACAGTGTAGCAATCATTGAAGTGGGTGGAGGGTATTAGATAAATCGTTTTATGTAAAAAGAAAATCCTAAACTGAAGGCAGATTATGAAACATTAAAAGACAAAAGCACTATGTAAATTGCAATTAAAATGATACCGTAGCAACAAAACAGCTGGAGCAGCAGAGGATATCAGTTAATTTTAATAAAAAATATGAGGAAGTTTTTGTTGTCTGATTAAAAAAGAAAGCAGACACACAAGTGCACTTCAGGGTTAGGGAGCTAAAATGATGGAAATGTCTATTTTTGTATTTCTATGTTCCACAGTCGGTGTGTGAGAGAGCATATCTCAAAGTTGGAATAATATTCACAAATAACATATTCCTCCAGACTTTTTAGAGATTTGAAAAGACTGGGGATATTTCCAAGATTTTGAGATTCTCAGTTGTTTTAAAAACAAAATGATAGCATGCAATTTGCTGCATTTGAATTCCCAAATGGGTCTCCTACCTCCTCACAATCCACCTTTATTCACTTCAAACAGGAAGAGAGGAACTAAGTAAAAAAATGTACTGTATGTTGGATAGTATAAAAAATGTAGTGTATGTTGGTTAATTCCTAAGCTAACCTTGTAACAACAAATGTTGCCAGTCAAACCCTCGGGGAACCATTATGGGATATGGTAAGTGTTGGAAAACCTTGACTTGCAATGTTTCTTTTTCAGGTTAGCCAAATAGCTTTCAAGATTATTTGCCATGGGAATTATGTTGAAGCAACTATAGAAATCAATGACAGGAGATAGTACAAGGTTTTGGACTGAGTCAGTATATGCTAGTCACAGCCAGTTAAGAATTTGCCAATCAGGCAAATGTATTTGAGTCTGGGAACTGTGATGGATTAAATGAGATTTCAAAACCCTGAAACTGAGACAAGCTATATGTTAGAAGTTATGGTGTGTGGATAATATTGAACTCTATCAATAAATCATTACCATTTAGCTGATTAATCTATTGATTGAACTTTAAAGCTTACAAAATAACTAAAAATAGTGCTCTATGGGCAGAAGATAGGATACAAATTATAAAAATAAGTAACAAAAGAATTGAACTTAAGAAAACAAATTACATAAGTACTTTCTTTTCCAGGACTTGAAAGGAATAATCAAAACCTGTCTTCAAGGAGAATTATTTTCTTCTTGTTTTCTTGCTCTTGACCTTTGATTTGCAGCTGGAGTTATAGAGCTACAGATTTATGGAATGCAAAAACCTTCAATTGTCATAATGGAAACTCTCTTTATGAGAGAAAAAAAAAACACTGACAAAATACCGCATGTGTCTGAAAAATTTAGTACCACTAGTGGACAAGTGGCAGCTTTAAATTTTCTCCCTTCATTTAGCTTATTTAGAAGATGTAAGGCTACTACACAGAAACAACTCACCAATACAAATCTGCAATTATTGATAGTCCAGGGAGTCCTGGTAAAATATAATTAAGGATGATTGCAATGTGCAAAATGGAGTATTGGAAAATACATAGGTTGCAGTGGCTACATATACGACTGAGTTTTAAAATTACAATTCTCAATCCTAGAAATCAAGTTTAGAATCTCCATGGGGAAATCTTAGTGCAAATATTAATAATTAGGTTGGGATGGCACAATGAGAACAAGCAGTAACATTACAGACTTTATAAGAGCTGACAGAAGGTTCTTGAATCAGGCCTACTGTGTTTAGATGCTATATTCAGTGGTACATTCCATTTATATCCCACATGCATATTACGGTGAACACTGTGTTGGCGTTATTGGACATTTGTCCTCAAGGGACTGACGATAGCAAGTGCTTATTCAAGGAAAATTAACTTCCAGTACTTCTGCACTGATAAGCATATTTGTACTTTTCATTTTTTTAAAGTCAGGGAGAGAAAAGGAAATCAGACCAGATGAGGTTTTGTTAATAGAACACTTTTTATAATTTCTGCTGATAAAGCCACTCTGAAAAGCAGTAAGCAACCTTGGTCGAATTCTTGGCAGTCAAATCTAGTCACCCTCCAATTAAATTGCAGCAAGAACAGGAGAATTTAGGTCACTGTTTAGCTCTCTAGAATTCACTCTGAACACTTCTTTAAATATTTAAGACATAGCTGTTTAATTAAGTCTGGCCATTTAAAAAAAAGGCATCGTTCATTCAAAAATATGTTCATGGTTATGTTTGTTCTCTTTTCATATTTTTAACATTAAAAATATTGTATAAATCTCCATGCAACATAAAAGAAACTGTTTAACTATACCTAGAGGCTGAACATTTTTCCTCTTTGGACTGCTTTTAATAGAGACTTGTAATGTTTCTCCAAAGCAGTGCTTTATCAGTGTGAGGATCAGTGAAAAGATGCTACCTGATTTGCTTTGATAACACAGCTGATTTATGTGGGATAATGGCGGTAAAGAAGTTAGACCCAAGAGCCTCTGTTGTATGCCACCTAGAATCACTTGCCTTGAAAAGAACGACTATATAAATTGGTTTAATAAAAATAAATAAATAAACTAATCAGTTCACTTCTTATAATATTGTGCCTCTCCATTGACTCATCAGTGACTATGTCTGCTTAATCACAGTTTGTAGAAGCCCAGCAAGTTGGGTTCATGAACCTACTAAGCCATCAACCGGTGTTAATAAAACCAGTGGTTAGGCATCAACACACTGACTCTAAACTAAAGAAAGCATACTATTACAGTATCCACTCAGCACTTAACATGGATTGAAGGGAAAAAATAGATAGGCTTCCCCAACTGGTTCACTGCTCTATTTATACAGAATATAACAGAGGCAGCATTTGTATATCTAAATAAATTATCTGTTGGTAAAACAATCACAATGCCTTGCTACTACCATACATTTGAATATTAGGCTCATCAGAAGCTTCTTTATATTATTGATCAGCTTAGGTCTCATTATCAATAGAACACTCCTCTGGGCCCACTTCAGATACAGTATATTGCAATGAATTTTATTGATTATCTTTTTAGCAACTTTCCAAGGTTCATAATTGTCTCATCGGTGGCTACATTTGCTTAATCATAGTTTATAGGCTGAAGCACAGCAAGCGTGTTTTTTTCAATGTTGTTTGAAAATGTTGAAAATTAAACCTGGATTTTTTTACAAGCAAAACATGGACTTTACTGCTGAACCACTTCCTTCTTATGGAGTGTTTACAGATGCGGACAAATATATTGGTATCCCTCCACTTTTTCAAAGTGTCTGCTTTAGGGACAATGGAGTAAAGAATGTTAGATGTTGTTTACTTGTGGCAGTTTCAACTTATTTCATAGCAGGATTCTTAGGGGAAAATGAAGGGGTACCAATATTGTGGCCACATCTGTGTCCTGCATTCTTTTGCTAATACAGCAACCTTTTTCTGAACCAATGACCTCCAGAATGTATTTGTTAAATTTATTTTTGCTTTTTCTCAGAATAGAATGATTATCACTCCCTTTATGCTTTTTTTATAATAACAGTCCTGTAAGGGAGGCTTGTTATGACACAATCCAGTGAGCTTCTATGATGAAGGATATATTTGAATGTGAATGCCAACCCAGAAGCTGACCTGACCAAAGCCATCTTGGAGCTTTAGTGTTGCTACCCTGGAGCTGAGGGATGGTGGGGGAGGGGTTAGAGATAGCTGCGGTTTTTAGCCAAAATAAAATGCTTCTTTTGGGAACTAAGGACATTTTCACACCTGGCTGGAGGAAGGAGGAGTGATGTCACCAGGCAACCAGACAGCATTGTGATTGGACTATGTGACTGATTGTTTGGGGTTGAGGGAAAACTTTTACCTTTTTTTATTATAAATTTTATTTTTTATTTTCAAAAACAAACACAACACATAAAATCTTCCTTCTTTACATACTGTAGAAAATGTATCAGTTGGTTAAAAAAGGCTTTCATGCATCTCTTCCAAAGTCATCAAGCATAATTCATATTAACTCAAGTATTTTAACTCAAATGTTTATACATGTTACCCTTATACCTCCATTTTTATTTGACTATAATTGTTTAAACGTCCTTCATCATAACATATACCAAGATTTAGTACATAACCACATGCTGGCATTTCATTTAATATTTCTGAAATCCTTCAATAACACTGAATCCTTATGTCCTATTCTAGCTAAACATCCATAATATTTAATAACAAACTTTTCTAATCCTCCTTTCCAAATTACTGTTTGCAATTTTCACCCAGTTTCCTTATATTGTACCCATACATATATATATATAGGTTGTCATCATTATCCCTCCTTTATTTAACTATATCCTGCATCATAACATTTTCCCCCTAATAATCAAAACTTAACTTTTACTTTTAATTAGGTGAAAACCACGGGAACCTTCAGAGTCGTTTTTCACCAGATCTGTGCCAATATGATATATCCAATAAAACTATTCTTTGAGGAATCCACCTTCCTTGCTTGCTATGGTTACAGTACTTGGAACCCTGACAGTGGACTTCAGATCTTGCCAGCGCCTTAACCAGCAGGCTGCATACATTAGCCTTTCATAATTCCCAGCCAACACAACCAATGATCATAGTGGCTAGTGATTATGAGAGATGGCTCCCTCCAGCTGAAAGGCAGGGCTTGCTGAGATAAACAGAAAATGTCTCAGAATCTTGAATGTTGCCTAGGTTGCATCATAACACTGAAAAGTAATGTCGATAGCTTAGTACCATGCATGATTCCAGCTCTATGATTTAATTAGCTAACAATGATTTTTAAAAGTTGTAGGCCACTACATTGTGGGAACCCAGATTCTCCCAGTTGCTGAATACACATGCTGCAGTATTGTCCCTCTCCCTAGTCGAGCCGATATTGTGAAGGGATTGTAGCTTTGGATTCTCTGTTTTGCCAATATGTTTTCCTCATATTGCGTAAGCTGTGGAGGACAGAATTATATTGCAATGCTCATCACATCTCATAGCTAGCATCAAAAGGACTCCTTTCTTCACAGCCTTATGTAAGCCAGAGCCTGATTTACTCTTTTTATACTGCAACAAAAAAAGGTCACAGATTTCAAGCGATGTTCCCTGTGGACACAAAGGGAAGTTGCATAAGGCATACTGATAGCTGCAAAAACCACAATGTTCATACCCCTGCCGTCATTTGCTACTTTTCCCACACAAACCACGATTACGGAAGTATTTCTATCTATACTTTATCTATGCCATGTAGTTCACAAATTATTGTGTCAGATTGCAGCCAATTGCTTTGTGTGTGGGGTGTGTGTGTGTGTGTGAGAGAGAGAACAATTTGCATGTATCAGTAATGACTAGTTACCAGTTAAGCATTTCATTCTTTTGCTATTTAGCCTTCTGTCTTGTGACATTTTATGAAACAGTATCCACTGTTCTTTTAAATTGGCATAGCAGGAAGTACTAGAACGTCTTGTACAAGAATTCTGTCTTGCTAGACTGGTACAAGTTAAACGAGTTCTGTCAGCTAAAAAAATAATCTACAAAAGCTCCGAAGCACTATTCTCTTTAGATAATCATCTAATCAGATTTTGTTCTGATTATTTCATAAAGTAACTTCTGTGCCAGTTTTAATTGTGCAAGGAAATCTCTCTGATCCACATGCATTTAAATGAATAATTGTTTTTTTTTTAAAAAAATTGTGAAATGCCACTCTAAGGAAACTAGATGCAGAACCTCAATACTTGGGTACAGTATGGCCTCCATGAATAAAGGTGTGCCTCCCATGAAGAGGCAAACAGAAAGGAATCAGGACATTTGATTAGCATGTTGCTGTTTCATACAAAAAGTCCCATTGTCTTATGACCAACCTGTACCATTTGGTCTCCTTGCCCACTCCCCAAAGTCTCTACTGAACAGTCCTCCTAAAATTTGGCAGAATTTCTTCACCATTTTGATGTAGGATTTGTAGTTGTGTAAGTTTGTAGCTCCAAAAATTAAGATATTTTGCCTTTTGTTCTATTTATATTTTCCCAAAATGTTAAATATGACCTGCCCACACCCCTGCTCAACTATAGATATTTGCAATAGGGCTAGCCTACTTCTAATATTTTCTCATTCCATCTTACACTATTGGCTACAAGATCTGGAACTACATATCTGCATAAAAAAGAATGCATTTCAGCTTAAAAAAAGGAATACAAAACCTAACAACCTCAGTAAATGAAACTGAGGATCCTGCTAAACTCTTGTTAAAAATATATAGCAAGGCTAAAGAGAAAATGAAATGTGATGGCTCAGTGGCTAAGATGCTGAGCTTGTCAATCAGAAAGGTCAGCAGTTTGGTGGTTTGAATCCCTAGCATTACATAACGGAGTGAGCTCCCGTTACTTGTCCCAGCTTCTGCCAACCTAGCAGTT
This sequence comes from Thamnophis sirtalis, assembly GCF_051295495.1. NCBI lineage: Eukaryota > Metazoa > Chordata > Lepidosauria > Squamata > Natricidae > Thamnophis > Thamnophis sirtalis. Next base: position 121,609,001 of record NW_028261383.1, read on the forward strand.
CGAAAGCATTTAAACATGCAAGTAGAAAAATAGGAACTTTGGTGGGAAGGTAACAGTGTTCCGTGCACCTTTGGTATTTAGTCATGCAGGCCACATGACCACAGAGACGTCTTTGGACAGCGCTGGTTCTTTGACTTTGAAACAGAGATGAGCACCACCCCCTAGAGTCGGGAACGACTAGCACATGTGTGTGAGGGGAACCTTTACCTTTAAAGAGAAAATTACCCTCGTCATTAATAATAGAGTGAATAAAGATGATAGGTAAATAGTGTGGGAGTTGGTATTATTTGCTGTTTTTAATTATGTAAGTAAGTAAATAAAAATAGTAGAACAATTTTCTCCAACTTGGTGCCTCCAGAAGCATTGGATGGCCATTTCATCATCCAGCCAAGCTATTCTCAATCAGTGGTCATTCTGTGTGGGAATTATTAGTGTAATTGGAGAATACCATGGAAGCAATGTTCCCTCTAATTTTTTTTCAGTGTGAGCAGAAAAGTATAGTGTTTGAGCGGCATATTTTCATGCCTGAGCACCTGAATTTTTTTCACAGATGTCACCTAAGACAACAACAAAATCAGTATTATTTGAAACTCAAAGTTATGTTTATTCAAGGTACCCGCTTAATTAAAAGTGTTATATAATATCAGTATCACTTAACAACGCTCCTGCTTAGCAACCAAAATGTTGGCTCAGAAAGTCTGGCATTTGAAGCACGCAAGTCTTAAAGCTGTTGTTACAAGACCCTTGCACCCCTAACCCTTTAGGGGAAAAAAAACCCAGGGGTCTTCAAACGTGACAGCTTTAAGACTTGTGGACTTCAACTCCCAGAATCCCTCCCTGAGGGGAATTGTATATTTGGACTGTTTCATAGTTACATTAGAGAACTACATTGTTAGAACTTAGCACAAAAGATACCTTTTATCTGAAAATCCAAATAGAGTAAACCTGCTATTATCCCAGAGCACTAATGTCATTTGTCCCAATCTGTTTTACGAGTCTGTATTAAAATAGATTTTCACTAAATTTTATAAATCTATATTTCAGGAACCTATCAGAAGTTAGGGCAAGATAAGAGTGGAAGAATGAATTTTGTTGCAGGTCATGGGGATTTTTTCAGCATCTTAAAAGTGGAGCGCATGTGCATTGAACTAGCAATACCCATTTAATAACAAAAGGAAATGGCTGAATTAAATTTGGTAAAGTTGCAAGCGAGCTGTAAAAAGCTTGTGGTTTTTAAAATCATAGAATCAGAAGGGATACTGGAGGTCTTCTAGTCCAGCCCCTTGTCCAAGGCAGGAGTCTTTATATCATCTGAGACAAATGGCCGTCCAGTCTTTTGAAAACCTGTAGCAAATGAATTAAGATTCCATTGATTTTAATTGTTCTTACTGTCAGATTTCTCCTTATTTCCAGCTTGAGTCTCCTTCTGACAAGTTTCCATTGTTTCTTGTCCTGTCCTCAGGTGCTATTACTGCCGCCTCCTCCTCCAACAGCACCAACACATTTGCTGCCCAGCGCTGCGTCTGAGGTGAAGCCGCCAAAGCTCCCGCTGGCGCCCCCGCAGCATTGGGCGGAAATCCGGCAGTGCTGTTGGAGGAGGAGGAGGCGAACCAGCCTGCCACCGTCAGCCACCGCCAGCCCTGCCGCTCTTCCCGCCCCCTTCCCAGCCCCACAGTCCAGCGGACGCAGCAGAAGCAGCCCCGGGGCTCTGCTGCCGCTCCCCGCATTTTCTGGACGGGGTCTCACAGGAAGGAATCCCCCTTTGAAGAGCCGTGCTCTTCAAAACAAGTCTGGGGAGGTCCTTTGCAGGCGGCCAGTTGTAGCCGCCTGTAAAGGACTTCCCCATGTTTGCTTTTCAGAAATCTCTGCGCGGCAGTTAGAAATCTCTGCGCGGCAGTTAGAAATCTCTGCGCGGCAGTTAGAAACTGCTGCGCGGGGTTTCTTTCCACATGCGCGGCCGCGCAGCCGCGCACCTTAGAGGAAACAGTGCATGGAAGACTAATAGATCAACTATACAAGGTATATAGACTGTACCATTCTATATTATCGCAGCAAAAGTTTTGAGGTTTTTGGAAACAGAACTTTGTTTTCAAAAATACCTATACAAAGCACTTGATTTATCTTTGAAGCATTAAAAAAGCACATTGATCTCTCTGAAACTTTATAAAGGAATTTTGTTGCAGTTGTTATGTCTAGAGGATAACAACGTATTGCTGAACAATAAGCTATATTATGTTATGAATCTGAGAAATCTCTTTAAATGTAAATGTAATGTAAATATAAATGTAAATGTAATATTTATTCAATGAATGACCAGCAACATAAAACAAACAAAAGGAATGTTCCAATATTTGAGCGCTCCCCCAAAGTTGAGAGTAGTCAAACTATTTTCCAAAGCACCATATGACAAGACAAGAAACAATGGATGGAAACTAACCCAGGAGAGAAGCAACCCAGAACTAAGGAGAAAATTCCTAATGGTGAGAGCAATCAACCAATGGAACAGCTTGCCTTTAGAAATTGTGGGTGCTCCATCATGGAGGCTCTCAAAAATAGACTAGACAACCATTTGTCAGAAATCACAAAGGGTCTACTGCTTGAGCAGGGGGTTGGACTAGAAGATCTCCAAGGTTCCTTCCAACTCTATGTTTTATGAATAAGGCAAATGAATACATCTGCATATTGGCCAGTGTTAAATAAACCAAATACACACTACTTTGAACACTCCTGTACAACAATATCATATTTGTTCATGTAGTGTGAAATGTCTAAAAAGATTGCTTACATCTAAAACAGACTTCTAAATTCTGGAATGAAAAACTTTGTCTATTTGTTAAATGGAAAAAAAACTCCGAATTTTTTGTATTCCTGCTTTCTTGTTTTCCTGCTCTTTCCCACCCCACCCCCTCTATGCAATGGTACTGGAGGAGTAGCAAGGATTGAAAGAATGTAAAAAAGCTTTCAGGGAGCATTTTCATTGATTAATAGAAACTTATATAGAGCCACTTTTATCTTCAGACATTTCCTCTGTAATAATGAGGAAGAGAAACAGCCATCACCACCATTTAGCAGAACAATGAGATTTTAAAAGTTTTTGCACATAGCAAAGTCTCCAGAAGAGAATGCATTCTATAGGAAATAACTGACTAAGGCACTTGCTTGAAAAATATTCCCAGAGTCAAAGCGTCCTTCCCCATTTCATGAGTGGAAGTAGTCATAATTCTACCCAGGGCCTATACAAGCTGTTCTCCAACATGCTTTGTGCAGCTCAACAGCTAAGAATAGGTGCACACTAGGAACACTTGACTCATGCAATGTCTCTACTGTTATACCGTAGGCTAAAGAAATTGCCATATTGTGTTCTGACCCTGTAGTTTAGATAGCTAGGAATATAGCAAATTTAAGGCAATTGCAAATTGTTCCCTTCCGGGAAAGCTAGTACAAAGTGCAAAATCACAGGATGCAAGACTGCAATGTGCAACATTTTGCCAAATCATCTTGTTCTTTCAACAGGACTTGAAGACAGATTCCTTGAAGTATTAGACAGTTCTGCTAAACTGTGTCATCATTAAGTACATCTTTTGTAAGCAAGAACATCTCCCCCTTTAAAAACGAAAACATGGTAAAATAATGATGTCAGCACACATCAAAGAAACCTCTGAATACTTCTCTCCATCTTCCTTTATTCTGATAAATAGTATTTCAGTAAAATTAGTAAAATGGAAATGCTACGAGGATTCTGCAGATGACCAAATGAAAGCAGGGCACATACCAGAAGTTGCTTTCCACCAAGTCATTGTATATATGCATCTAGTTAATACCAATTACATTGACCAGCAGCAATTCCCAGTGATCTTCCATAGTGGTCTTTCCTCAAGCACACGGAGGTGAAACTAGGTACAACTCCATGTAAGTTATAGGTACTACCGTTGAAAGGTAGCCTCTTCCCCAAGAGCTCACTGCCACTTGTTTTCACCAGTTACTCAAGAAAATAAGATCTTCCTCGACTATTTGTCTATGCCAGCCAATATTTTGTAAAGGACAAAATCAATGTGCTGTGGTGGATCAAGCTGGAAACTTGAGCCAATCTCCTCACCTCCTCTACCCCTGTTGTGACAATGGTCTCTGGACAACAGCAATACTATCAAGACCAGAGACCTTAGAAATCATCATAAAACAGCTAAAAACAAAACAAAAAGCAACTCTAAAAGTCACCCAGCTACTTTCATGTCTAACATAGGACCAGAATTCTCAATCTCCTTTTTTCAAACCAGTAGTCTCTAATCATTACACCAAACTGGGTCTAGGTTGACCAATATTTAATACTCTAATCATTTGAGAAGATTTCTGTCTCCTAAATTATTCAGTGATGATTTTCAACTGCGACTGTTTTTGAAGAAAGGAATTTCAAAATCCAGTATGAAACCATGGAATAAAAACAAGTTTAATTCTATCATTGGAACTGAGATAACAGATTTATATCATTTACATATTATCAGTGTTGTATCAGTGCTGGGTGGTTTTTTATCTGATTTACTTTCTGTATGGTTGCTGTGATTTTTTTTAACAGAACACTTGAAACTTTAATTCTTTCCCCTCACTACCAATACCAACATCACTTTTTGTTGAGTCTGGATTCTCCGGGCCTCCTGTTTATGGGGCAACATGTTGTACTTTACACATGTGACCTCTTCTTCACAACAATTTAGGACATAATCAAACCATTATTGCCATGTCACTTCCATGTTACAGAACACACTTTCTTAGCAATCAGCACTTACTTCCCATTCATTCCACCTACAGAGTGGAAACAAGGCTTTTCTTCTTTAACTAGGTCTTTTGAATCAGATTAATGATTTAGCTTTTAAAAATCTAGTTTCAATTCCTACCCCCCCCCCTTCCTATTTAGATTCCACAGCTACTGCATGCATTGTACTGGAAGCTCTTTTGAATGAGAGACGTAAGATGTAAAAATGAACTATCTATAATATAAGTTAAACTTTTTTTTAGAAAAAGAATAAGATAGTGTACTCATGTCCCAAAATTGAAAGAATAGTGCCGTGCAGAAGATCAACTAGTGATCTCACAAAAGAGGCAATATTTTAACTAGGGCAGAAGTAAGAAAGAAGATTGATTTCAAAGCTTTTCCCTACTTCTCTTACATAATCTAGATAAAGTGATTAGTGGGGAAAAACCAAGGCATATTGTAATATATTTTAGTTCTTGGGAGGAACCATTTCAAAGTAAAAGGCTAGGTGTTTTAAAAGGGCAACTTTGACAATCTCTTGGTCACTGTGTTCTCTTTCAGAGTAAGGTCACAGGGTAATTAGGACTCAGTAGAACTAGCAAATACCATATTTGAGGTACTTCAAGTATGGGTAGGCCTCAACTTACGGCTGGTCACTTAGCATCTGCTCAAAGTTACAACGAATTCCTCCACATTTCAGGTGCTTTGTAACCAAATTTAGGAGTGTTTACGGTATGACTGTAATCTACGATGGTTTTTGGCAAAAATGTTCCACAGCAAACAATTGGTTCACTTAAGGACCATGATTTCGCTTAATGACTGCCACAAAAAGGTTGTAAAATTGTATTGGTTACATGAGTGACCTGCCTTACAACTGTCACAGGTTCCATTATGATCATAGTGGCTTAGATTGATGAGCTTTTGGTGGCATTGGATGGAATCCATTGGATAGGCTACATTTGGCTCCTAGGCCAGACATTTTCATACAAGAGAGTGTTCAGGCCTATCAAGTTCAGGCCTTACCTCTGTGTTTCATTTCACCTTATTGTTATATCACATTATCACATTTTTGAAAAAAGCTGTTTCAATTGGCAAATTAATAAAGAGGGGAAATAAAGGTTCCAACTTCTCTAGAAATTCAAACACAGGCAAAGCATGCCATCAGTTATGAAAGGGAAACTTCCTACTCCAGAGAAGAACAATAACCACAGGAAATTGAACTTATGGTGTACCCCTATAACAGAGATATGACATAATTTCCCATGAAAGGGTTTATCTTGCTAAGTGCACATTTCACTAGAAATAGTTAGCTGTCCATAGATTTTTTTTTAAAAAAATGTGTTGGCTAAGAATCTTTAAAACAAGGAGATTTCTTAAGTGTTGCAAATGCAATATACATCCCTAAGCTTTGGTAGTAGAGAAGGGAGCTGTCATTCTCATATAATTTAATCTCTCATTCTTAAATTGATACAGTATTATTTAAACTACTTGAAATGACTAAAATGATTTTTATTAAATTCTATTATCAGCCTTCTCCAAAACAGGTACCTACCAGAATAATTATCTCTCTTCAGCCCTGCGGATTGCAACAGATGCTGGATCAAGAGTCACTAATACGTAGATACAAAACCATTTTCCTCTTCTCCATTTGACTCTGTTTATGCTTCCTGTTTCACAGCTTCTGCAGAGTTAGAAAGAAATGCTTTAAGCAGAAGTGTAAGAAAGAGAGGACATTTTGCTCATTTCCTTCTTTTCCAATATGTCAAACCCTAGTTTTTTAAAGTGCTGCTTAAAGTATCTGGTAGAAGGCTGAACAGGCAGAATTTATATTGTATGTTCCAAAAATGTTACCCCATATTATACAGAATACAGTTTCACAGAGTTGGGTATCTTGGAGGTCTTCTAGTCTAATCCTTGGCTCAAGACCTTATACCATTCTGGACAATTGACTGTATCCTTTCTTGAAAACCTCCAGAGATGGAGCACCCACAACTTCTGGAGGCAAGCTTTCCACTGATTAATTGTAATATCTTGAATATATTACTATCTTGTAGAAACGGATAGATCAGAGTAAAGTGGAGACACCAGAAAGAAATGTGGCTGAATTTAGTTCCTTAAGACCAGATTATGGGCTGCAGAGTCACCTAAGCAGTTGTCTAAAGGATTTCTTCTTCTGAAAGTTAAAAAAAAACACCCATTCTTATTCCCAAGGCAATGAAAATAGAATCCTACAAGTCCAAAATATTTGTGTTCCCGTTGAATAAGACACAATTTAAAATCTGTTGAAAGGTTGGGCATTGATGTCACTATCTGTTCTGGAGCCAGGAGTTTCTATTATAAGTCAAGACGGTAGTAAGTTGAGGCACCAATGATTTTATGACTTTTTTGGTGGCAGCCATTAAAACAAATCAATATATTATTATGGGCATTTTTTGCTGGAAACTGGCCAAAAAGTGCCCCAAACCAGCAAAAATCATTGCAAATTGCAGTCACGTGACTGTGGAATGCTGCAACTGGTCATAAAGGTGAGCATCTGAAATGTAGTCATATGACCACAGGCTGTATGCAGGCATTGGAACTCCAGATCTGAGCCATAAGTAATTTGGGGGGGGGGGTCTTTTGTAATTTTGAATGGTTGCTAAGCAACTTGTTGCAAATAGCTTTTGGGAGTCCTTTGAAAGTTTGGATGGTTGCTAAGCAACTGGTCGTAAGTGGAGCACTAACTATATAAAGAATAAAGGTGACCCTACAGATTTTACTCCGCTGGTCGTAACCAACTATGGGGGGTGGTGCTCATGTCCATTTCAGGGCCATTGAGCCAGCATTGTCTGAAGATGTTTCCATAGGCATGTGGCTAGCATTATGTCACAAAGTGCTGTTACCTTCCCACCTAAGTAGTACCTACTCATCTACCCTCATTTGCATGTTTTTGAATTGCTAGCTGGGTAGGAGCTAGGGCAAGAACGGGATCTCACCCCATCACGTGGTGCTTGGGTTTTGAACCTGGGCTGTTGACTTTCAAGTAAACAAGCCTAGTGTCTTAACCTCTAAGCCATCTTGCCACCTCTGTATAAAGAATAGACTTGAGTAAATTATTATGTTGTTGGAAAGGCAATCAGATTACAGCTTCACTGAAACTTACCTTTCTGCAGTATCCTATCATAGTTCTGTTTTGTGAGAGAGCTATTACATGTGTTAACTTTGAGATAAGTATTAATATTCTCAGATGTTCATATTGTTTTGAACTGTATTCCTACTGCATAGAAATTGCTATGTGTACAAAGAAAGTGGTTTCTGTGTCCTACTTAGAGCTAAAATGTTTATTCTTCAGTTCTGGAAAGATGAATATATTGTCTCAAGCTTCAGTAAATAGTGCTATTTACTGAAAGAAGTATAAATTTTGTATGCATAAAAACTTTTTTGTGTATGTATATTTGAAAGTTTCTATATGTATTTACAAATAATTTGTCTTTTATTTTTTGTTGTTGTTTTCTTTTGGTTTGCTCTTGCAGTATTCATTTTCTTTTCTTTATACCTTTCTGTATTGTTTAGGTTTTCTTCATGCTTTTTTGGTATTCAACTGCAGTTATTGAAGAAAAATAGAAACTTCCATCTGACACATTGCTGGTGAGAAAATAGAGAGGCTGTGACTTATGTCTTCAAAGCTCTAGAATGCTGCAAGTGTTTCTACTGCAAACTCTTTCTGCATTCTACCCATATTGGGTTGCACAATGGACTAGAAAGTTTGTCTGGAAATCTGGCATGCCATGACAAAGCAGAAGACCTTCTGGGGGTATTCCATTGTTGGAATGTTCCTGAGATATGACTAAGATGAATGGCCATCGCCAAAGATAAGCAGCATCATGAGAAGATTCTGTCAGAGTCTTCTTGCTGGCAAAATGTTCTGAATTGCCATTATGAGCAGGCTGGCTAATCGCAACCTAACACTTTATGGGACTTCAAATCAGCTGCCTGTGCCAAACAATGTAAGCTTTCTTAAAACTGTGGAGCTGATTGTTGAGTTTGATGCTATTCTTTGGCAGTATCTAAGATGAGTCATCACCCAAAATATTTACACGCATCCCTTCCTTGGAAAACAATTTAAAATGAGATCACACAATTCTTGGCATTGAAAGATTAAAGAGAGCAGAGAACTGTTCTGTTATTCTGTTGTGCATGCCTAATATCAGACATACAAAGTAAATTAATGGTGTATTTTCTAACAAGAAGTTAGGAAAAATGTTTCTGCAGTAGGAAGCAACAAAGAATATTTTCTAGGCAATATGGAAGGGAAGAGGAATGGATCTGAGAGATGAATCCTCCATAAGCTTTTGTCCTGTCCATTCCTCATTCAGTGATTGCAATGGTCAGATGCTTATATTTTTTTTAAAAAACTTCTAATGAATGTGCTTTTCTCTAAACTGAGGAATTTTTGAATGGTAAATTTTGAAGCAACATCCGAGAACATCAGTTCTCATAATGAAACTAGTGAGAGTCACATGATGGCAAGTTACGTGTAGGTGACAAATCTTATTAAAGACCACAGAGGGAAGACAGACGATTCCACAACCAATATTAAACATGATGCTACGTATGAGAAGTGAAAGAATATACAATAAAAGCACCACAAACATACATGATTTCAAATTTCTACGTGGGTTCATATTGTTGTAAATGTGGTGAGCAAAAGACTGGATTCAGGTCAAATGGCGGAACAAGTGAACAAAGCAGTTTTATACCAACACTCTTATTTATCAGGCAGGGAAATTTTCTTAAAATGTTCTAAGGAGTCCACAGATATTGGCAAAGGAATTCCCCAATGAAGCTATTTTCCCACTCATTCAAGAATTCAAGTACTGTATTACAGAAGAAGAAATGTTGAATAGAAAACATGAGATAATCTCAAACAACAATTTGAACTTCATTTCTTTTTGCAAGTACAAATAAATAAATAAAGGGATTCTAGATTGTGCAATACAACCAGTTGGGTAATGTTCGCTGTGGCTTATATTTGGGATGTTGTTCAATATTGCAATCTCCTTGGTATATCTGAAGAAAACTGACACCAACCATTCTGGACATAGACATAGTATTCACACATGATAACACATATAATGTTGATGTGAGTAATTTGGGTGACAAACTGAAACAATTTCAAGATGCATCTCAAAATGATAAACTACAAAGGCTACCCTGGAATCAGTCGCATCTGTAAGGGGACAAGAAGATCTGACCTGTCTACCTTAGACGAGTTCAAATCACCAGGACCGGACAGATTACACCCCAGGGTTCTGAAGGAACTGGCAGATGAGATCTCAGAACTACGGAACTATATCTTTCAGAGATCCTGGAGCACCGGGCAACTGCCAGAGGACTGGAAAAGAGCTGATGTGGTTCCCATCTTCAAAACGGAAAAAAAATAGATTCAGGAAACTATAGACCTATCAGCCTGACCTCAATACCAGGAAAGATTCTGGAAAAGATAATCAAGCAACGAATTAGCGAACACTTAGAAGTAAACAAAGTACCGGTAATAGCCAAAAGCCACCATGGGTTTGTCAAAAACAGATCATGCCAGACTAATCTTATTGCATTCTTTGACAAAGTGACAAAATTAGTGGACCAGAGGAATGCCATCGATATAGTTTACTTGGACTTCAGTAAGACATTTGATAAGGTAGACCATAACCTACTTCTAGATAAAGTAGAAGAATGTGGGTTGGACAGCATCACCACCAGATGGATTCATAAGTGACTGACTAACCGCACTCAACGTGTAGTCCTCAATGGAACTGCATCTACATGGAGGGAAGTATGCAGTGGAGTACCCCAAGTCTCTGTTTTAGGCCCAGTACTCTTCAACATCTTCATCAATGATTTGGATGAGGGGATAAATGGGGAACTCATCAAATTTGCAGATGACACCAAGCTGGCAGGAGTAGCCAACACTCCAGAAGACAGGCTTAAGTTACAGAAGGATCTTGACAAACTTGAACATTGGGCACTATCTAATAAAATGAAATTCAATGGTGAAAAGAGTAAGGTTCTACATTTAGGGAAGAAAAACGAAATGCACAGGTACAGTATATGTGGTACCTTGCTCAATAGTAGTAACTGTGAGAAGAATCTTGGAGCTCTAGTGGACAACCATTTAAATATGAGCCAGCAGTGTGTAGCAGCTGCCAAAAAAGCCAACACAGTTCTAGGCTACATAAACAGAGGGATAGAATCAAGATCACGTGAAGTGTTAATACCACTTTATAAAGCCTTGGTAAGGCCACACTTGGAATACTGCATTCAGTTATTGGTCACCATGATGTAGAAAAGATGTGGAGATTCTAGAAAGAGTGCAGAGAAGAGCAACAAAGATGATTAGGGGACTGGAGACTAAAACATATGAAGAACAGTTGCAGGAACTGGGTATGTCTAGTTTAATGAAAAGAGGGACTAGGGGAGACATGATAGCAGTGTTCCAATATCTCAGGGGTTTCCACAAAGAAGAGGGAGTCAAACTATTCTCCAAGGCACCTGAGGGTAGGACAAGAAGCAATGGGTGGAAACGAATCAAGGAGAGAAGCAACTTAGAACTGAGGAGAAATTTCCTGACAGTTAACAACAATTAATCAGTGGAACAGCTTGCTTCCAGAAGTTGTGAATGCCCCAACACTGGAAGTCTTTAAGAAGATATTGGATAGCCATTTGTCTGGAACGGTATAGGGTTTCCTGCCTAGGCAGGGGGTTGAACTAGAAGACCTCCAAGGTCCCTTCCAACTCTGCTATTGTATTGTATTGTATTATTGTAGTGGAAGCAGTATTCTTCTATGTGCATCATAATATCATACACATTCTTTAAAGAGTTATGTTGATAAGTGCTAGCGGTGAACAGGCTTGCCTCCCACTTGGAAGGTTGAGAGTTCAGCGCTAGGGAGCAACAGATGTTTCTCTCCCAGGGTGCAAAGAAAAAATATCTGCTGCAAACTCTGTGTAGGCGCCAGGAAGAGCATCCAGCCAGTAAATGTTCAGTTCCATCCAATCGCCGACTCCGCCCCAAATTAACGGATTACAGGGTCATAAAAAGGAAGTGTCTATGTGTATGTATGTATGTATGTATGTATGTATGTATGTACGTACATATAGTACACACACACACACAAAGAAAACTATCCTTTTTTTCTATTTATTAAAACATTTGAAAAACAAGGGAAAAACAGATTACAAAATAGACACAAAGGGGGAAATTAGTGGATAAAAGGATATCAGCAAATAAACAGTGAATTTACAATTTGATATTAAAAGTTCAGTATTTATTAGTGGATTGATTGTGTAGAACTAAATACATTTATCTTTTTTTTTTTTATAAAAAAGAAATATCTGAACAAGAATATCATCATTATTCATCATTATTCCAAGGATAAATACATGAAATATATTTGGCAGCATATACATTTACTATTTTTTTTAAAAAAGAAGGAAAAATCAGTAGAAACATAAGTATTTGTTTTCAAATTCCTTCCCATATACTCTAACATATCATTACAATCAACATGTTTATTGACATTTGAAATTATACCACTTGTTCTCCCCCTAAAAATAGTTATGTTTTTGTGTGTTGTATGAGACATAGGAGAGCCATTTTGCTTAAATTAGGTCAAGCTTCTGTTCTAAATATGTATTATCCAACTAGCAGGTTGGATAACCGTGCTTTGCTACGGAACTGGAACAGCAGTAGGTAGCATTCTTCACCATCATGCTCCATTATGCTGTAGTTGTAAAAGGCAGCAACAGACATGGTCTTCTTGAGAGGAACCTTGGTGTTTGGGTCACACTGAGGTATATTGATGAAATAGGGAGGTGGACTTTACTACCACTGCAGCACATCCCAGGACTCTCATCCTGCCACTTTAGAGCACGGGACCAGGCACAGGGTAACCAGGGTCCAAGATCAACAACCTTGTCAAGTAATCAATCTGAGGTTCATATTTAAAACCAGACAAATACTTATTAGTCCAAGGCATTGATCTCATTTGTGACTGATTAATGTAGGGGTTATTAGATGTATACCTTTTTACAGCCTGTCTACTGACTTGGGGATGAGTTTGATGATAATTGTGTGCAGCTTCCCTTACTTGTGTTTTCCTAATCGCATCTGTAAATGTTTTTCTGCATTTTTTGTGTCTTTTCCCTTTAATTGGTGTTACAGTAGAACATACACACACACACACACACACACACTTTTCTTGCAATAATTACTTCCAGATTAAAATATTTGAGGGTGAAATAAGAGGTAAAGTTCTTGGTATTATTATTATTTTATAAAATTCTATGTTTTTATAAAGCTTTATTTCATAATCTGTCCTTTCTTTTATATCCTGAAACCATAAATATCTGCGAAGTCCATTAGCTTCTCCCACTATTGGAGATTTTATCCATTTAATTTTCCATGACAAACAATTTGAAGGACAACATAATTTGAAATTTGGAAAAGCAAGTCTGTATTTTTTGCAATGTTTTTGTTGCTCTTCATATACTCCTAAAACTTCCTCTTGTTAGTAGAGAAAGCAGCTTCCCCAAACTGTAGTTAATAAAAGCACAACTTTATACCACAATAACACAGGAAAAGCTGGTTGCCTATGTCAAGGCAACATAAGCTGGCCAAAACTGGTCCTTCAGGAAGCAGTTCAGACCAAGGTAGCCAGGAATGTACCCTCATAATTCTTTAAACAGATAAAAATCCCAGTGTTTATTATGCAGACAATCCAAGTTATATTTGTTCTTTGGTCATTTGAGATTTACTTAATGTTTTTTTAAAAAACAAACCCATGTTAAGTGTTATTGAAATACGTAAGCAAAGTAGTACAGTGAGAAGAGAGATATGGCACAATGAAGAATCTTCAGGGTTTTGACCCTAATAAAAACCATGGAGACAGCATGATTGTCAAAATGGCACAGGAAAATCCTATTGAGATAGATTTAAACCTGGGTTCCTTTGAGCCCAGTCTCACATCTTAATTGCTGCTCCATGTACTAGCTCCAGATATGAGAGACAATAAAAGAATAATTTTAGAACCAAAGTTCTTGTGGTAAGTCAACCAAGAATCAAAATTAGAAAAAACCTTGTACCTCACCTTGCAAACAAACCCCAAACAGCAACCATTAAATCTGAAACTAAATAGCAATAGCTCCTTCACATTTCAATAAAAAGAAGCTAATCCATAGAAAAATGATTTAACATTCTTAAACCTTGATGCGTTAAAATATCTTTGTCATAATCCAGCTACATTTCTCAGTAATAGGACTATACAGCATATAGGTTGGTGACAGGGGAAGGGAAGTGGGATTGTGGGGAGGTGTCCCTCTGTCCATTGCAGTGCCGCCACTGAAACTAATATCTGAAGCAGATACCCAATGATTAAGAAGGATGGATTTATGGTTCCTTAGCTTCTTTTGAGTGTATGCTGCACTTTAGGCTGAAAGTTGCTGTTTTTATTATGAAGAAGATTAGAAAAAAAATAGGCAAATTCCTCAGGCCACATTCAGTCAACACGTGGTGTTGTTCCAGGAAGATAAAATTATTGGTTTTAGGGCGTAGTATTTCATATGACGTTCCTATTCTTATTCAATCAGGAAAAACCTTTGTATTGGCAAACTAACAAATGTTCTGCCTTAGCAAAACAAATATATTTCAGTTCATGTCCAAAGCTGCATGACCTTTCTCTTTTGGTTAATCTTCTCCTTACTTGCTCCTAGTACTTACTAGTATTATGAGAGTGTTTTCTCTCAGAAAAAAAAAAGAAATGGATGAGGATGGGAGGCAATACAGTTGAATACATGTTAGGCAAATACAAAAAACTGTAAGTTGTAGCCAAGTTCTCCCATTTGTATTCATAACACACATTCCATGCAACTCTGGCCTTTGAGTTTATGATCCAAGCATGATCCAAGATTGCAGTCTAGTCATGCAGCAGATATCCTTTTTGGTTTCTTTGATAGCACAAAGATCGGATTAGAATTTTCTGTGTATGGGCTGTGTACAGGCCCTTTTCAATTTTTGCCAACTCCTTTGAGATGTTATTATATAAAAGGGATTTAGAGCTTTTAAAAAGGAACAAAACAACGATTGTAGCCGTCTTGCAGTCTTGTTATTTATAAACTCTTGGGAAGAGTTTATGAATCTGTTTAAAAATGTAGTTGAGAAAGCACTAACTTAAAAGGAAACATCCAGGTAGCCTCAGTTGGCTGTGGGACACAAGTGAGAGTCTCCTTCACCTAAGTCAGAAAAGAGCCATAAAGACCAGAATGGTGCTGATGGAAGCCCAGATGTCATGAAAACAAGCACAAGGGCTTCCAAGACTGCTGAGATCCACCTTGGTTGAATTAAAAGAAGTAACTGTCAGATAGCTACTATGGGAGAAGTGTTTATGGGAGAAAGAGGACAACTACAGATTCCCAGATGCACCTCCATCAATTCCAACAGCCTCAAGTCCTTGTCATTTGTGATTTCCCTATCTGTGGTTTTATACTGGAATGAAACTTTTGCAATTAACAAGGAGGCATTGTATATCTAGTTATTAAAAGGCATAATACAAATACATAATACAAAGGAGTGATAAATCCTACAACAGCCATCCAGCCTAGTCAGGAAACACAATAGAAATGGGCAAATAGGAGAACCTTGTACCAAGACTACTGCAACTTTGGAGGAAAAAGCCACTGTGACAGGAGAGAAGATTGAAATCTAGTAAATTATTGCAGCAAGGATGAGCAAAAGAAATTGTAACTGGAGAGACACCATTATCTTGAAGGAGATAGGCAACTAGCAAGTTCAGATTACATGATACATGAGCCTATGCCCAGGAGGGACACAAGGGTAGTATGGTTCTTTGTGTTTACAAAACATTGCACTAAACAGGGGAGCTAAAGGCAGCATTCCAGAGTACCTGTCTGATCAAATCCAACATGGATGAAGGAGGTTAGGAAGCTCTTTGACCCTGGGCTTACTTGGAGGGCATGGCAAGGGAATCCCTGCCAGTTCATTTCTTTATATATTTCCAAAACTTTGAGTTTTTTTAATTTTGCATTATTTAGGGGATGTTCTTTCCTTGTTTTTAATTTAAAAATATCAGAGAAGATACCCTTAATGCCCAGATTTAGATATTTATCATGGGCCATTATTACATCTCAAACAGAACAGTTAAATAGATGGAAACTTTAATCTTCATAATTGAATAGCACCCCTTGAGTTTTATGGAGGTGGAGAGGGAAGTTTGGAGATGTTTTAATAAACTGTGCAGTGGTTTGGCTAGAACTAAAGACCACATGGGAAAAGACATTATTTTCCAGCTGGCACAAGAGGTCCATTTGCAATCTCTCTTGTTTACAAAAGGACAATTTATACATTCTTTTTAATTTGTGCAAACCTCTGGACTTATTGTTCTACAAGTATGCATATTGTCCTAAATCCTAAAAGAGCGTACTGGTATTCAACCACTTGATACCAGAAGACTATCAAATAATTTAAGGGACTTTCCCAAATATTGTGATGAGCCACTGACCTCCCATTTCTTATGTTTGAAGTTGACTTTCTATCCTGAGTAAAGGGATGTGATGGCTCAGTGGCTAAAACAGAGCTTGTGAATCAGAAAGGTCGGCAATGCAGTGGTTCGAATCCCTAGTGGTGTAACGGAGTGAGCTCCCGTTACTTGTCCCAGCTTCTGCCAACTTAGCAGTTTGAAAGCACGTAAAAAATGCAAGTAGAAAAATAGGAACCACCTTTGGTGGGAAGGTGTGCCTTCGGCATTTAGTCATGCCAGCCACATGATCACGGAGACGTCTTCGGACAGCACTGGCTCTTTGGCTTTGAAAAGGAGATGGGCACCATCCCCTAGAGTCGGGAACAACTAGCACATATGTGCGAGGGAAACCTTTACCTTTACTGATTGAATAACAAAGCTAGGGCTGATTGTGATTTTGTAGCTTCTTGTAAATCCTGTGTGCTTTCATAGAGCCACAGTTCAGCCCGATTTTGAGTCATTCAAGTTGCAAATCTGGAGGTCAATTTTTAACACCACTCCAACAGGTGGAAAGAAATTGGACCTTTGTACTCTGTTGTCTATCCTCCCTGAGTGAAAATTCATTTTCTTTGCATTGCTTCATCAGTCCCATATGTTTTTTTTAAAAAAGTACATATTTATCACATCAGATGGTCCATAAATGTCTACTTTAATGCTTTAATAAGGCCAAACAGAAACATCACCTGGCAGGTGAGAATACAGTATGCTGTATTAGTATATATGGCTGAATGCTAAGCACTATCAACACAGCTCTAGGACGCAATTTTTTAAAGTGACACCTCAACCTTGATATTAAGAGTAATCCTTGATTTGTAACAGTGGCTGTCAATGAATGATATGCCAAATGAGTCTAGGCAAGGCACAAATTCCATCCTCAAATTGAGAAACATGAGAGGGGTGAGAGCAGGTGGCCTCCAGTTGAGTGTGCCAAAACAAAGGAAGCAAGTACATTTTGGCAGAACATTTGGTGAAGTCCAGGACTGGAACAGCTACTGAAAGGTTCTGGCTTAGGAGCCAAAATAATGTTTTGCACTGGTTAGTTCACTTAATAATATCTGTTTGTTTTAATTTGAGTTTAGAAAAAGCAAATTCCTACACTATAAAGTACTGTTTTGTTCTATTTTAATTACAAAAAGTATTGTAAACAGTATCAATGCATTTTAAAAGGCTTACTATAAGTGATAAGCCTAAGAGAATGCCTATAAAGAATGGTTATTTTACTAGAACCCAAATTTGTGAAAAGAAATGGCTGAGAAACATTAAATTGAAAGATGTTTCGGAAAAACATACATGAGCAACATGTTTTAAGTTGCTATAGCAACACAACTAACATAAAGAAAGCATTTTAAAAGATAGTGTCTTTATCAAGAAAACACACTGAAAGTTGTTGTCAACCAGATAAATTGCAAAAGCTAACCTACAGATTATTGTTCTGCAAAATGTTACAACAAAGATAATAGTGTTTGCTTCATTTAGCAGGGTTTGTTTGAATCTGATACAAAATAGTGACAAGGGACAGCAAAATCAAGAAGTTTTTGCCTTTGCTCTTGTAAGTGCCTCTTCTGTTATGTCAGCCTGGGGTGATTTACATTTTCAAGCTGGAGAAGGAAGCCAGCTCCCTATAATCATCCAGTAGTATATGATGGAAGACAGAATTTGGCAAAAATAGTGTAATTCCTTTTCACAGCTATGCAATATTCAAATAGAGCTTCATGAACTCTTACCTCAGCTATGAGTTAGCCTTATATGACAAGCATTCCAAACCTTGGATGAATAAAGTAACTCCCTTAGCACTGATTTTCATGAAGGGAAAATGATTAACTGAAGTAAATTGCAACCACTCCCAAAGTTATAACATAACAAAACATGAAAAGAATTATACACAGATAGACTTCCCAATCTCAGATGTTTAATTATGAATTGTTGAGAACACAATGCCATTAACCAATATTTATATATATTGTTGATAAAATGTAAGGTTTACCAATCCTAACCAATATCCCAACCAATTTGTTGTGTAGTTCTTATATTAAGCAAATGACTTTCTTTAAAGACTCTAAAAAGAGGTTCCCTTTCAGCTTCCTTCTACTACCCCAAAATTGTTTTCAAATTGGAATTTGAAGTGCCAAGCTAACATGTCTCTTATGTTAAGATGTCCTTCTAATATAGTAAGAGCATGCAGGAATTCACCATTTATGACATGGGCCATAAAGCAGCAGTGATGCAGAAAACAATTTTAGTTAATCAATTGACTTAAGGACTATAAAACAAAGTTCCTAAACTCACGGGCACCTGAACACAATTGATAATTTAAAAAGTCAGCTCTAGATTTCCCTATTTGATTGAACTTGAAAATATTCAAGTGTCAGTTTTTGTAGTTTCTTTATCCAATGTTGAATTTACGTGGAAACAAAAGAAGTGCTTTTAGTGTCAATCAGTTGAAAAAGCTCTGCATATTCCATGCCTGAAATTAGGGGATAATATAAAAAGCTAAACTTTCATTTTCTAGTTTTAGCAGAAATTCTTATGTATGTCCTCCACTTATAATACATCTCTCCTATTTCTGCCCGTTAGAATTTTATATTTCAAAAAGACTGAATTAAATCACTTATGCAGATGCCCAATGTTCTTGCCTTACATAAAGCACAGAGTTTGTTCAAAGTACTCTGATGGAATTTTCCAGAAGAGCTTGTTCCTCAAACTTCCTGAAATGGCTTGCTAAAAAGCACCGCACTTGTTTTCCTTCTGTTGTTCAGACAGTTCCCTTATGTAATCAATTAGGGTAACAATTCTTGGAATGCAATTACAGCAATTGTGTTTACAGCAGAAAAGATACCAGAGAAAGCAGAAGGCCATTCAGAGAACTTTATTCCACCTAGTGGCAGAAAGATATTCTACCATGTAGTGTTATTTGAAAAGCTTATGTCACATCATAAATTGACTACTGAAAGTTATCAAAAATCCAAATCCCATACCTGGTACTGAGTTAAAACTTAAGACAAATATTTTGGTATGTCCTTTAGTAAGTTAAGTAAGGGTTCTATAATGTTATTGAAAGGTATTAAAACCTCAAATCTTATAAAACCTCAAAAATCAGTTTAATTAAACTTCTTAGTATGACAATGGAAAATGTTTTGTTGTTATGGTCAAAAATCAACAATTCACATGTTGTTGTATAGAATATATTTATTGCTTTGGTGTCTATTTGCTAAACTGGTATGAGCCTATTTATCTCAGAGAGAATCCTATTGAACCAGCCCTCCAATAAGGTATATGGCATATATTAAAGTATGCCCAAGAGAAGGTTCTGTATTACCCATGCAATTCCAAATTAGTGAAATAATTACCATGTTTCCCCAATTACCATGTTTGATCCCTGAAATAAGCACTTGGCCTTATTTTCGGGGAGGTCTTATTATTTTGGAGATGCAGGAGGTGGCAAGCGTGATCACCTCATGGCTGCTGCTGTGTTGCAATATTTTCAGAGAGGTCTTATTTTGGGGGGAGGGCTTATTTTAGTGCATGCACTCAAAAGTATAATTGGGCTTATTATCCAGTGAGGTCAGGGTAGCTAGCTTCAGATGACATTTAAATAATTCTTCAATCTTAGATACATAACATTTGAAACATACAGTTTTACAGTACTGAAAATAAGGTTTCTGATAGACCACCATATGGCAAAAGGATATATATATATATACTGAGGCTCTTTCCCAAACTGAGTAAACTGCAAGGGTTGTTAAGGGGTCAAACGTTTATTTTTAACCATAAAGTGAAAATTACCAGCCATGTAAATCACCATCCTAGACAACCTAGACTTCAGCTGTAAGTTTGCATTATACCTGGAAACATCTGAATTGATTCCAGCAAAGCATAGCTAGAATATGAACTGAACTGAAATCCAATGAGGGGCTGCAACAAACATTTCAGTGCAAATTATTTGATGGGGAAGGTGGGATTTTTTGAGTGGAAGAACTTCAGTATTGTTGCACCATTTGTCTAAGATATTGGTACATGATTAACCTGAGCTTCCCTCTCATTCTAAAAGTATGCCTAGTTAATTTTCCTGAATTTGTCAGTTGGTTATTCTAGAACAGTTAGCATAATCTTGTTTTCTGGTAATTAATCTGGAGACACTTATCAGAGAAATACGGTGCAAGAGCTCTCAAGGCTCTCGTATGATAAATTTGAGAATGGGATAAAACTATCACAGCTTTAGAATTGGCAGCCACTGGTTAGTTAGTTTGGAAGAAATAGTGGAGATGCTTGATTAGAGATTTATTCACATTAAAAATATACCCCTTATTTAATCCTTAACTTCTTGGACTGCATTTGATGTGCAGATTTGTATCTCTAGATGATAAAGTATCTATGTATGGTTATATCCATGAGCTTTCCCCATAGGGATACCCTTAAAATGGATTAAAAATTACACTTGGAATCAACAATGTTGCAAAGGGTAACTTGAAAGGATGGAGAACAGAAAAGTGTCACACGAAAACTGGTTAGTCTCATAGTTTTTCATGCTGAATTCAAATGTTCCAGGATTTTTCTATCAGGTACGGTATGTGAGTGATCAATAATTTACTTTTGATAATAGCCTGTATTTACAGTTTAATTTGTAGCACAGAAAGCAGTGTTGAATTATCTGGTGGTTTTTATCTCAAAGGCTAGCAATACTCAGCCAGTATGCTGGGACTCAACTTTTCTTGGTTTTTCCATGTTTCAAACATCCTGGGGAAATCATTCACCATACTCATCACTGAGTAGTTAGTGTTGTTAGGGGAAAAAGTCCAAGTGAATGTCCAAGAAATGAACTTTCAATGGCATGTTACATTCATTAGTATTTTGTGAATTTCTTGCTTTATTATTCCCAAAACTGTTTGTGAAAAAATGAGGTATATTTGGGGCATTATTTGAGCTTGATGTTTTTTTTTCTTTTTACTATCCTTCTCATGGAAAAAAAACACCTTACTTTGTGTATCCAAATTGCAGGCTGAGAAAAGTATAGTGACTTTCAGTTCTCCAAATATACTCCATTTATATTTTTCACACTGGATCTTTTCTTTCTTGTTCTCATGTAACACTTTCCTGTTAGCAGCATGGGCCCACATGTAGAAAATAAATTATTCCCATTATGAAAAAGACCCTTCCGTCTTAACTTTCAAGGAGTCAATTATTTACATTGTGTTCATGACCAAGAGTCTCCATAACGGAATAAACATATTTACAAAACACTAGTCCATCTTATTGGGAGAATAAATTGTTACATTCATTATGGTGGCTATGAAAGAAAAAAAAACCCTTAACTATCATGACAGTGAAGATTCCCTTTCATTTTGATCTTAAAAGTTCATCCTGCTTCTAAGACTTCAAATCATAAACAAGATTGTTCAGATCCCCTTGCATCAACAAATGTGGCTCATTTTAGATAACCTGAAATGTTAGATCAGAATTAAACATTTCCTTTTCTGCTTTACCTAAGCACAACCATTATATTAGTCGCTGTCACTAACTGTCCCATTTTTAGAAGCTTTGATACAGTAAAACTTTTACATGGGTACCTTCATTTCAGATGGTAAATCTGGGTATTTCATAGTGTGGTTATTTTACAGGTGATCCCTGTTGTGTTTGTTATGCAGAAATAACATAACTTGGAGGTGGGGAGTGGATTGATCCCTCCAAACTAAACATATCTGATACAGATATGCTACTATAGTGAACATAAAGCACCATGCCACTAATTGAACGGAATAATAGGGTCACAAAAAACTAAGCCTGATAAAAAAAAACCTGACCTCATTTTTTAATTCAGCATGAAAAAGGTTGCTTAGAAGACTTATTACAATCCTTATGAGACAATTGTTGACTGCGTTATATTTCCACCTGATATGAATTTGACCAATGGAGGAAAACTTGGTTCTTCTCTTCCTGCAGAATTTGGGCACTACTCTTCAATAAATTCTTACCTGGAAAAAATAGTAAGAGATATGATCAGTAAGCTTCAAACTTAAAATCCAGTCAATTTTGCCTCAATTTTCTAAAGTCATACAAACAAGTTCAACACACACCCTGTCTCCATCTGGGCTTGACTGAGAGAAAATAAGCCTGGGCCAAAGGTATACATAAAATATAATTAAATCAACTTCCTTTAAGGATAAAATGCTCTATTAAAACTCAACAATTTACACAGGATGCAGAATTATTAAACCTAGCAAGGGCAAATGGAATGAGGCAAAGTGAGAATATAGATGCTTAAAACTTTCTAATCTTATTAGACATCTACACTTACCGCATTCATGTGTGTGCTGGAGCACTGCTTGGGAATTATGTCCATCAGCAGATAGCAATGTATTCAATTTATATGTTCAATTCTTGAAAACTAATTTCAGGCAACATTTATTGTGGAACACTTCTATAAATGTTTAATATTTTGCATATTCAAAATGCTTCGTTAATAAACACTTTTTAGAATCCACATCCATCCTAGAGTTTTACAATGGTGTCCTCTTTTACAGATTTAAAAACCTGCTAAGCAGAATGAAATTACTGGACAAGAAGTGGTGGATGGAAATTAATCAAGGAGAGAAGCAACCTAGAACTACAGAGAAATTTCCTGACAGTGAGAACAATTAATCAGTGGAACAACTTGCCTCCAGAAGTTGTAAGCGCCACAACAGTCTTTAAGAAGAGATTGGACAACCATTTATCTGAAATGGTGTAGGGTTTCTTGCCTGAGCAGGGGTTGGATGAGAAGACCTCCAAGGTCCCTTCCAACGGTTTTTAGTTCTTCATATTTGACTAACCTAAGAACTGAATCTGAAATTTAATCTCCAATTTTTATTATATCATATTCTTGTTGCAGGCATTTAGGAGAAATATATGTCTTTGCTCCCCTATTTTATCCTTCCAACATCCTTCAATTAGTCAGGTTAAATAAGGGTCAGTCTAGAGATTATTACCCAATATCGTTCATCACATTTAAGAGTTGATTTTATGGCAATAAAACATTTAGCAACGTTGTTGAGGCAATGTTGGCCCTCTTTACAGAAGAGCTCCAAGACTGAGCACAAGGGCTCCCTGTGCCAAGGTGACCATTTAATTTAGCACTCCATGAACAAAGATAACCAGATTAATCTGTTACCTACAGAGCAGTAAGAGTGCATATATATATATATAATTCAAAACTGATGTTCAGCTCCACAAAATACAGCCAGTACAGCTTGGTGATAAAGATATTGGACTTGGAGGTGGAAGAGACTGCTTCAGGATCTTACTTAGCCACAGAGTTCATTGAATGATTTTAGACTAGTGATTGCAATCCAACCATGCAATGCAATCGTATGGGTATTACTGAATCTAATATTAGGAGAAACCTTAAGGAAACTGCACAGAAATGTTCAGAAACATGAATGCAATAACACAAACCTGTGGTGCTACGTATAAAATATAATGTAATATTGAATTATATAAAGGTAAAGGTTGGGCTTATATATACCAATTAATGTTTAATTTCACGTTTTCCTTATCGATTTAAAAGTCAATTTATTCCATCGAGAACATGGGAAGAAGTTGAAATACAATACCTATAAAGAGTTGCTGCAAATTAGTCTTTTTTTTTTCTGTTTTCTTCTCGCTTAATAAATTCAGCACCTGTAAGAAACACAGATTAGCCACAGGTAAAAATAAAAACGTATCTGCCGATTCCAATATTTATCACAAAAGCGATTAAATAAAACCAGTACAAGATCAGTTGCTTGTGCCTGGTTCCTCAGACTTTACTTTTTAAAAACAAAAGACAAATATACAGTAGTCACCAAATTAACAGCAGTCAAAGGCACAACAATCATATAAAACTATACACTGCACATCACAAGTTAGCACATCTTAAATTCCTGTATGGTATTCGGCCTGAATACCATACAGAAAAATCTGTCTGCAGTATCATACATGACCATCAGGTTCCTGTAAGAATGCTCACACCTGTTACTGCATAAGGCGGACCCCTAAAAGGAGCGTGCCGCCTTTTCTTAATCTAGGGCAAAGTCAGGCTCACTGGTAAAAAGCCGGACCCCAAGGAGACCCAGCCACACAGCAGCCATTTCCTAGCCCATGAACGTTAATGCCAGGCAAACTTTAGCACATATCTGAAATGTCCAAACGTGCAATGTTCTCCTCTCCACTAAGCCACCCGGTCCACATGTGCCAAATACCAAGTCCCATAAGCCGAAGGCAGCATGGCTTGAGAATGTGGGAAGGCACGAACAGGAGGGAGGAGAGACGGCGAGAAGCACCGGGGAGGAAGAAGCCCACCTTCTACATCACCGAGACTTACAGCTGTCCTATCTGGCGTCGGCTCTCCATCTTGAGATAGCGCTGGCGAGGAAAGCACGAGCGAACTCCGTCAGCCATCACGTTAGCGTCTCTTAGCAGGCCAGAGAAGGCGGGCCTCCGTTGCCGGGCCACTATTGCGCCTGCGCACTCAGAGGAACGACACCGCTCTCCCCCCAGCGATGGGGCAAAATGTTCCTTTTGCGCATGCTCCCCGTAGTTCTCTTCTACACCACGCTGTCACGGGGTAGACCGCGTTGTGGCAGCGTGAGCGTTAGTTGGTTAGTTAGACCAAATGCTACTTCATGGAGAATGAGTTTTCACGCTAGGGTGTCTGATTTATCGCTCTTTGTGTTCTTAACAGTGGTGTGTGTGTGTGTGTGTGTGGGTTGTTCGGAGCCCTCGCTGTTGAGCTGCACGGAGGCAATGCTCCCTGAAATAATAGAACTTTTTTCCATTTGCGTTGATAGCTCCAGCTTTAGAAATAGCATGACTAAAGCAATGTTTGTAAAAAGTGGAGTGTGATCTATTATTTAGAAATGACTACAAACGCGTGCCAACTCCTTACCAGAAGCCTTCTGCACTTCAGCTCCAATGTCAGATTGCATATACAGGTAGTCCTCGATTTATGATTTCAATTGAGCCCAGAACTTACGTTGCTAAGTGAGAAATGTTGCCCCCATAGTCGTTAAGTGAATCTGGCTTTGCCATTGACTTTGCTTGTTAGAAGGTTGCAAAAGGGATCACATGACCCCAGGACACTACATATGTCATATATGGATTAGAATATAATTCTTTATTGGCCAAGTGTGATTGGACACACAATAAATTTGTCTGCTGCATATGCTCTCAGTGTACATAAAAAAGCAAGATACGTTTGTCAAGAATCATTTACTTAATGATAGTCATAGGGTACAAATAAGCAATCAGGAAACAATATCAATGTAAATCCTAAGGATACAAGCCACAGTTAAGTCCTGCAGTCATAAGTGGGAAGAGATAGGTGATAAGAATGATGAGAGGACTAATAGTAAGAGTAATACTAATGCAGCCTTAGTGAATAGTTTGACAGTGGTGAGGGAATTATTTGTTTAGCAGAGTGATGGTGTTCAGGGAAAAACTGTCCTTGTGTCTAGTTGTCTTGGTGTGCAGTGCTCTCATTTTGAGGGTAGGAGTTGAAACAATTTATGTCCAGGATGCGAGGGGTCTGTAAGTATTTTCCCAGCCCTCTTTTTGACTTATGCCATGTACAGGTCCTCAGTGGAAGGCAGGTTGGCAGTAATTGTTTTTTCTGCAGTTCTAATTATCCTCTGAAGTCTCTGTGAATATGAACCATTTGTCAAGTATCTGAACGTAAATCTCATGACCAGGGGGATGCTGCAGCGTGTGAAAAATGGTCATAAATAACTTTTTTCAGTGCTGTTGTAACTTTGAAAGGTCACTAAAAATGAATTTAGGATTTGTTACATTTTGATTGTTAGATATGATAGATTATAGGAAGAAAAGAGACATGTACCTTTAGAGAAAGAGTTAAATTTACAACTGCTGTAGAGAAGATCAGTAATCATTTCTCTGTATCCTTTTTCTTTCTTGTCCACTTTATGTTTATTTTTCCCCTTGAACTTTTTACTTTCTCTTTTCTTTTTTACTTTATATTAGTTTTTATATTCTATTTTGCAACTTTTAATAACATTTTAAAAATGAATTGTGTGA
Source organism: Thamnophis sirtalis (assembly GCF_051295495.1). Taxonomy (NCBI): domain Eukaryota; kingdom Metazoa; phylum Chordata; class Lepidosauria; order Squamata; family Natricidae; genus Thamnophis; species Thamnophis sirtalis. The sequence continues at coordinate 121,635,362 of NW_028261383.1, forward strand.
GTGATGGTATTCTGTGTGATACTATGGAGCTGAAAGTTTAAATTTGAAGAAGCAGGAGAGGAAGAATATTAACACCTTGAAATGATGTATTGAAGAAGACTCCTGAGAATAGTGTGGACAACCCAGAAGATAAGCCAATGGATCATTAAATAATCAATCCTAAGTTGTCATTGGAAGCACAAATGACTAGGCTCAAGTTATCACAGTGTGGACATAAGGCAAATAATTATAAAATGTAGTTGGTTTTCTAAACAATTGTTCATTTTAAGCTAGGCAGGATGAGGTGAACTGTACAAATGTCCCAATATCAGATGTATGAGTATATAAATCATAGCATTTGTATAATAGCATCACACATTTTGTCATTTGCTTCTACACCATCACACCATCCCAGCAGATACTTTTGCCTCTTTTCAAGCTTTTGCATTGCCATAAATGGCCTTTGAGGACACATAGTTAATGCTATGCAAATTCTCCCATTGCCATTCCTTTGCCACTTGGCTTTTCTTCTAATCTCTAAGTTATTGTAGGGCCACCAGATCTGGCCTGCAAAAAAACAATCACTAAATGGCAGCAAAACAGGTATAAAAAGACAGTGCTTATCTTGTGGTCTGTGAGAGTTTTGCACACCAGATCAGATAGCTCTAAACATTTTTTTCATACAGTAGCACCATTGATTTAATTAATCTAAAAGTAATACATCCCATATCCTTTCAAAGCTAAATACAGAAGATCTGTTTATTAATGTTAATCAAGTCACAAGCAGTGTAAGGAAGAGCAATCATGCACTTTGTAGCTGAAGAGCCATTTTCATTCTCAACTATTAAGTAATTTGTGTGGCTTTGCAGTGAATATCACTCAAGTGTGTGACAAATATCCGTGGAGATAATTACTGAAATGGAACACAGCTCTCTGGGAATGTCTCTTTTCTTCCCTGACCAGTCACTCCTATTGTTTTATATGTGTACTGTAATAACATAGATTGATGTCAAGTCCAATATTGATGTCTCTGAAATACTATTCTGTCTGAATTTGACACTTCTATTTCATTAATAAGCTGTCCATGGATTTGTGGATCATGCTCTTGTTATGCATACCTTATGCTGATATTCTGGATACAACAAAACAATTCCCAATTTTTTACTTTTAATTTTTATCCCAAAGACTAATGGAAATATTAATCAAATACCTAACAATATTTTTGTATTTTGGTGCTCTAAAGAGCTGATGAAAAGCAAGTTTCTGTAAGGGAAGGGGTGTGAACTGTGCTTTCACTTCTTCATATATGGAAATTGCCCAAGTGGAAAGCCTTGTCCACCTTCTAATAAATAGAGTATTTTATTGTGGTTGATTTAATTATATGAAATCTGAGAAGATGATATATATATAATATATAATATATAATATTTTTGTCCATTCCAGCATCTAACTTTCTTAGTTCTTTTACCATTGAGGAAAAAAAATGAAAAAGGAATTGTTTGTGGTTTATGTATTCTGCCAAATGTGAAATATTCAAATAACCCAGCACTATATAGGTTTCCCCCATCCCATTTTGGTGATTTAAGATTAATCAGTTATAATATTTTTGACTATTATCCTCTAGAGCTGACATCTAGAACCAGGGACTTGTTCTTCCATCAGTGGCCCATTTAAACAATTTTCTGAAATCTTTCTGATCTTGTCTGAGTTTTTACATTGTGTTAGTTTGTGGAATAAGCACATAATTTTAAAGTCCATAGATAACACTAAGCCATAAACTATGGTATACTGACCAATGTGGATGCTCCATTACCGGAGGCTTTTAAGAAGAGACCCTATATCATTTGCCTGAAATGATATAGGGTCTCCTGCTTGAGCAGGAAGTTTGACTAGAAGACCTCCAAGGTCCCTTCCAACTCTGTTATTCTATTATTCTGAAGTAAACCAAACCAAGTAGGTGTGACTGGAATTGCTAATAGTCTTGACTCCATGTAAACTGTTTTTTTAAATAGACTTGTTTGTGCCTAAATTGTCCTAATACTTTAAAAATCCAGATACTTTCCTCCCAAATCCTGATTTTGACTCCCATGTTGAATCTCCTCATTTTGTCTGCTTAATTGACCCTGACCCCTAGGCTATTTTACCAATCATATTTCACAGGGAAATATAATGGAAAGCTTGGCTGTATTTTATTTATCTGTCTATTTATCTATCACATTTTGCTCACAGAGGGACTTTCCATTATCTTGGTAGCAATATAAATATTGTTGTTCTTTATTTTTTTTAAAACACACATCATACCACTGTCTTTTCCAAGGATCTATCTCAGTAATTTCCCAAGCAGTGTGAATGGTCTGTTCCTAAAGTTCTTCATTATAAATTAATACTGTCCAATTATATACTTGCTTTGCAAGAAATATTCATATTAGAAGCCAAGAATCATGAACTATTCAAAAGGGTAAAGTGGTTCACTAACCATCTCATTAAATACTTAATAAGAGCTAGTGGCCTAAACCTTGCATACTCCTCCAAGTAGTTGGCATATAATTTTCAACAAATTGCTTTCCCTCTTAGTAGGTTAACACTAAGAATGTGTTCGATCTGCTGGGGATTTAAAATTCCAGCTGAGCCCAACAGAGTTTCCTCTTAGTGCTTAGTGGTTTGCACTATTTCTTCATTCTCTAGTCAATTTCAAGTTCTTAAGCATTCAGGCAATATGAGAAGGGGTTTTAAATAGTTTGAGACTGTCAAATAGATCAATAATTTACTGTTACAGGTAGGTTTATTAATTTGCAATTGTAATAGTATCTAAGCTTAATATACAAGTTTGAAATAGTTTACCTAACTTATAACCAAGTTGTTTAGGAAAGTTATTTTTTATGCATTTACGACAGTTGCAGTGTCTTGAGGTCATGGGATCACCTTTTGTAACAGCTATGGTAAGAAAGGTCATGAAATGGAGCAAAACTCACTTAACAGCTATCTTGCAGTTGTAAGTCGAGGACTATCTGTAGTGTGGAGTGGCAGCAACAAATATATGTCTACTACACTACCCGTTCAAGGGGATGAAAATGGGCCTCAGAGACATTGATGTATCCCTTCTTCCCTAACTAGACCAGGTGGTCATGCAACACAATAATATGTGTGTCAGGTGCTGACAAAATGGCTGAGAAAAAAACATGCAAGTCTTTATGCTGCCAGTTTTCCCTTTAACAGATCATAAGGTTTCTGGGAAGAGTCCTGGTGGCACAGTGATTAGAATGCAGTATTGCAGGCTAACTGCATTTCCACTGCCAGGAGTTCGACCCTGACCAGCTTAAGGTTCACTTGGCCTTCTATCCTTCCACGATTGGTTAAATGAGGATCTAGGTTGTTGGGTACAATATGCTGACTTTAAAACTCTTTAGAGAGGGCTGTAAAGCAGGTGTATCAGTTTAAGTGCCATTCTATTTTATATTTCTATTTTCTGTTTATAAGAGTGGCATAGTAAGGGGTTTGTACTATTGCATCAATATAACCATACATACAATGCATTCTGGGCTCTGCTTGGGGCCAGCTGCAGGATTCCATTTAAAATTTAGCACTCCTCATTATTTTTCTTGCCTATCTCCTTCCACTTTTCTTTGCCTGTAGACAGCTTGTAATGTTGTGTATATTATTTATAGCCAGTTGAGAGCCAGACTGAGGCTAAGAGACCAGACTAGAAACCGGGAGACTGTGAGTTCTAGTTGCAACATAGGCCCAAAGCTATCTGGATGGCCTTGGGCCAGTCACTCTCTCCCAGCCCAACCCATCTCACAGGGTTGGGGAAAATAGGGAGAGGAAAGAGTATTATAGTTATTTGCCACCTCGAATTATTTATAAAACTAATAAAGGTGGGATAAAAATAACAAAGTAAATATTTTTTTACAGTTCACCACAACCTGGTTATCTGGAAACAAAGAAAAAAAGTAGTCTGAAAACAAACTATATTGTATCATTCACCCTTCCCCTGCTTTTCTTTATCTTTCTTCTTTCCTCATTACCTCATTTTTTTGGATAAAGTAAAACATTGGTATGAAATTTGTGAAGGGTAAATTGAGCATAAACTTGGCATTATTTTTCTTCTTTTTTTTCCAGGGGGCATAAGGCAGGCATTGTTCTGCCTCCCCCAGCATGACATTTTGGTGATATCCCTAATGTCATTTAAAATCCTATTATATGGTTGTGGTTACAATTGTATGTGAATCTGCAAGCTAATTCTTGCCACCCTGGGTAGTAGAATCTCACATGTTCACTAATTTGTTGATATTTCCCTCCTCATTCTCTCATTGTACAGTCATATCTTGTTCTAACTAGATGATTTTGTGTCACAACCCGTTTCATCATAAGCCATCCTCTAAGATGAGGCATGGGGTGGGAGGAAATTTCATAGTTTTAAAGCATTCTGCAACTTCCAGTCATACTACAGACATTTCTAGCTATTGCAGGAATGTTTGTAGTGCACTAGAACTTCCAGAGTGAAGACACTCCAGTTGGCTATGCAGTTTCAAGTAATTATGTGATGATTTCCTTTTTCCAGTTTCACCTGAATGGCAAATGGAGCAAACCCAAAGTTCTTTTACTGGTCCACACCCCATGAAATGATAAGAATAGTAATAATATAATGAAACATTTATCAGATCAGTTGTGAGAGCATCAGTCTCAGGACATTTTAAAAGTTTCAGAAATGTATTAATTCATGTCTTGAATTTAAGGAAGCTATGGGGGCACAATTGAATGCTTTGATACCTGTGGATTCTCTGCAAATGAACTTAACAGAACAGAATAACAGAGTTGGAAGGGACTTCGGAGGTCTTCTAGCCCAACCCCCTGCTCAAGCAGAGAACCCTATACCATTTCAGACAAATGTTGTCCAATCTCTTCTTAAAAACCTCCAGTGAAGAAGCACCTCCAACTTCTGGAGGCAAGATGCTCCTCAGGCTAATTGTTCTCACTGTCAGGAAATTTGTTCTTAGTTCTAGATTGGGATTCTCTCCTTGATTAGTTTCCATCTGTTGCTTCTTGTCATGTTTTCAGGTGCTTTGGAAAATAAAGATGTGAAAAAATCAGTTATGAAAGTCACACATTCTTTCATAGGGTTTTTAATTTAATAGGAACAAGATGGTGGTTTTTTGAAGTACTGAGAAATGAAAAAAAATCATGATTAGGAAACATGTTAAATCAAGTATCTCTATTACCGTCTTTGGTCAGCCTTTACAATAAGAGCGCAGTAAAAAAGAGAAGTAGTTTAATAGAACTCTTTGTTATCTGTGAAGGGAAAAAATAATAGGACAATAAAACAACATTTCTACCTAAATAGAAGATATTGGTGAAGATATTTAGCCTCCTGATATGTGAGTGTGAGGTCAGCCCTTAAAAATACTAAACATAAAATTTATCTGTGTGGCCTTTGTATTTGAAAATGATCGGTGTGATCAGGGCATGTCTTAGGATATCATAGAAAAGATATTGTATGAGGACATGCATGAGAGTTTCTATCTCCTGGATCTACAAAAGCAACATCAAGATTTGAAGAAATCAGTTGAAAAGAAAGAAATGGAAAAAAAAATCAATACTGGTGTCCTTAGGAAACTCATATGTCAATTTCACATTTTTCAACTTAGGCACATAAAGAAAAAAGAATATATTGATCTCAAATATTTGAGGGAAGAAGACACTGCAGTAATACAATTTTTGCTCTTTCAGCCTAATTTCCAATTTTCCAATTTTAATAATTTGTATGCTGCCCAATCCCGAAGGACTCTGGGCAGCTTACATAAAAACAGTTTAAAAGCATTTTAAAAAGTTTAAAATACAAAACAAAAATGAGTTAAAAGGAGGACACAACATACACTCGATCTTAATGGGGCTGAAGATCAATCTAGATCAACAGCCCCAAGCTTGCCGGAACAGCCAGGTCTTAACAGACTTACGGAAGGCCGAGAGAGTGGGGAGGGTCCGGATCTCGGGGTAGATTGTTCCAAAGGGCCGGGGCAGCTACAGAGAAGGCTCTCCCCTGAGGAGCCACCAGACGGCTCTGCGCAGTCGATGGTACTCGGAGGAGGCCCGCCCTGTGTGATCTTATTGGGTGCTGGGAGGTATGTTGCAGGAGGCAGTCCCGGAGATATCCAGGTCCTAGGCCATGTAGGGCTTTAAAGGTAATAACCAGCACCTTGAAGCGTGTTCGGAGACCAATGAGGAGCCAGTGCAGCTCGCGGAGGATAGGTGTAACGTGGGTGTACCTAGGTACACCCAATATCGCTCGCGCGGCTGCATTCTGGACCAATTGTAGACTCCAAACACTCTTCAGGGACAGCCCCATGTAGAGTGTGTTACAGTAGTTGAGCCTTGAGGTGACAAGGGCATGAGTGATCATTCGGAGTGCCTCCCGGTCCAGGTAGGGTCGCAACTGGTGCACCAGGCGAACCTGGGCAAAAGCTCCCCTGGTCACAGCTGACAAATGATGTTCTAGTGTCAGCTGCAAGTCCAGGAGAACACCCAAGTTGCGGGCCCTCTCTAAGGGGTGTAGGATTTCACTCCCCAGGTTTAAAGGTGGAATATCTGGACTATTTTTGGGAGGCAGCATCCAAAGCCACTCAGTCTTGTCAGGGTTGAGTGCAAGCTTGTTCATTCCCATCCAGACCCTGACAGCTTCCAGGCACTGGCACATTATTTCTACCACTTCACTGAGTTGGCACAGGGCGGACAGATACAGCTGGGTATTGTCCGCATACTGATGGTATTTAATCCCATACCGACGAATGATCTCACCCAGCGGCTTCATGTAGATGTTAAATAGGAGGGGGGACAGGACCGAGCCCTGCGGCACCCCATATTCCAGGGGCCTAGGGGTCGACCTCTGTCCTCCAACCAACACTGACTGCGACCTGCCAGAGAGGTAAGAGGAGAACCACCGTAAAACGGTGCCTCCCACTCCTACCTCTTCCAGCTGCCGTAGAAGGATACCATGGTCTATGATATCGAAGGCTGCTGAGAGGTCAAGAAGCACCAGGATAGAGGAATGCCCTCTATCCCTGGCTCGCCAGAGATCATCGGTTAGTGTGACCAAAGCAGTTTTGGTGCAGTAACCAGGCCTGGAACCAGACTGAAAGGGATCTAGATAATCCGCTTCATCCAAGGTCCGTTGGAGTTGGGAGGCCACCACCTTCTCAACAACCTTCCCCAGGAATGGGAGGTTGGAGACTGGACGGTAGTTTTTGAGGACTGCTGGGTCCAGAGCAGGCTTCTTAAGGAAGGATCTCACCACCGCTTCCTTCAAAGGTTGCGGGAAAGACCCCTCCCGAAGCGAGGTGTTTATAATCCTCTGGGTCCAGCCTCGTGTCACCTCTCTGCTGGTCGAAACCAACCAGGAGGGACATGGGTCCAGTAGACAGGTGGCGGTACTCATCGCTCCAATGCCCTTGTCCACTTCCTCAGGAGTGGCAAGCTGGAACTCACTCCACAAAACTTGATCAAGGCCCTCCCTTGGCATCTCTGCTGGCACTGTCCAAATGGAGTCCAGGTCCGTCCGAATCTGAGTGACTTTGTCCGACAGAAACTGAACAAATTCCTCAGCTCTTCCCTGTAAGGGTTCACTCGCATCCCTCCCTTTCAGGAGGGAGGGAGTTATCCTAAACAGGGCGGCCGGGCGAGATTCTGCAGACGCAATAAGGGTGGAAAAATGGGCACATTTTGCTGCCCGTATCGCCATTAAATAAGACCTAATAAAGGTTCTTAATAGTGTTTGGTCGGATTTGGAGTTACTAGCCCTCCAGCATCGCTCTAGGCGTCTCTTTTGGCGCTTCATCTCCCGGAGTTCCTCGGTAAACCCAGGCGCCCTCCTGGATCCACTGCCATGGAGAGGCCGCAAAGGCAATATTCCAGGCAGCAACCAAGGACTCCATCGAATTGTGGGCAAGGGAGTCAGGTATCTCCCCAAGCTCCGTCTGAAATCCCAAAGGGTCCATCAGGCGCCTGGGGCGGAACCATTTAATTGGCTCCACCTCCCTGCAGTGGGGGAGTAGCTTCCAGAAGTCAAGCCTCAACAGGGAGTGATCTGTCGATGACAAGGGCAAGATCTCAATCCCCTTTAATTCCAGATCACGTCTCCACTGCCCCGAGAGAAACACAAGGTCGAGTGTGTGTCCGCCACATGAGTCGGACCCTGAATTACCTGGGTCAAGTCCATGGTTGCCATGGAAGCCATGAACTCCTGGGCCCCATCAGAGCGTTCGCCAAGAGATGGCAGGTTGAAATCCCCCAGTACTATCAGTCTGGGGAACTCAACCGCCAGTCCAGCTACTGACTCTAGGAGCGCAGGCAGCGCTGTTGCGACACAGCTGGGAGGTGGGTATGTCAGCAACAAGCCCACTTGACCCCCTAGGTCCAACCTCACAAGGAGGGACTCACACCCGACATTCTCTGGAGCAGGGATCCTGCGAGGAACTAATGAGTCCCGGATTATAACTGCAACTCCTCCACCCCTTCTCTGGTGTCGTGGCTGGTGGTGCACCTGAAACCCTTCTGGGCACATTTCTGAGAGGGGGACTCCCAGCCAGGTTTCAGTAATACATGCCAGGTCTGCCCCCTCGTCTAATAATAAGTCCTGGACGAAGGGAGCTTTATGAACCACAGACCTGGCATTTAGCAGCAGCAGCCTGAGACCAGGGCCCTGATTTCCCATGCCACCTGGTTCCCGAGTTGAGCTATCAGGGCTGGAACGAGGGATCGCTGTGACATAGCAAACCCTCCTTCCCCGGTAATGGCTAGCCCTGAAGCTCCCGTTGTACCTGCCCCTCCCAGTCGCGACCGTAATGCTCCAGCCCGCCCCCATGCCCGTAGACCCCACTCTGTCTCTACTCGGCAGGCCATTCAAATCATACATTCTGGGATGAGAGACGGATCCGGGCCCGCATCCACTTCTGCTTCTGCACTCAGTGGAGGGGGCTCCAGGCCGCCTAACCTGTTTATAAGGTTGCTGTGGAGGTGAAAAATAAGAGGGTGTTATGTGTTATGTGACAGGATATAAATCTGTCTATTATTATTTTGTTTGTTAACTCACTTTTATTTTTATATATAAAAATATTTTTTTATAAATTATAAATTGAGGAACTCCAAAATATAAAGAAAAGTAGCTTTCTATTTTTAAACATGACACGCGCGCGCGCACGCGCACACACACACACACACACACACACACACAACTTTAAGAAAGTGTACTGTTCCATTATCCAGTATGAGCTATAATTTAGTGGGGGGGGTGTTAATAAAAGGGTCAGCTTTCAATGTAATCACTGCAATATGTGCAATTATTCTGATAAGTATGCTGTTGATAAAAGAAAATATATTCTGAGTTCAGTTAGAATCCAGTGTATGTTGCATAGCGGCTTGGTAACTATGGAAATATTACACATGAATTGCAACTGCGGCTACGTTATAAATAATGAACATGGTTACATAAGAACAAGCATAAGACTTGTGTAAGAATAGAAGTTTTAAAACTCCAGCTGTAAACCATTGCATGGACTTCAAAATAGCATGAACATTTAGTTTCTTGATTAAGTTGTTGGACATGTATCACAATCAAAAGCAAAGTTAAGAAGGCAAAAGACTTACAAATAATGTCTTATCATAGAAAATGAAAAATTAATTTCACTCATGTTATTATTTCTTTGGAAAAATTTCTGATTAGTTACAACACTTGTATATTTAAGAATATTGCTTATATATTACATTATTTTATTATATTTTAATAATTTATGGCTTTGATTGATTGATTCAATGGTTATGGGCTATTAATTTGGTGTTGACTATTTGTAACCACATAGATTTTCTCCTAACGATCTGCTCCTAAGCTAGTCCTTTATGTCTTCCAACATTGTACTCACTACCATCTACATTGCTGCTGGTTGTCCTCACCTTCTCTTTCCTTCTACCTTTCCCAGCATTCAAACCTTTTCCAGAAAGGTAGGCCTTCTCCTAATGTCTCCTTAGTATGATAATTTCACTCTGGTCATTCTACCTTGAGCAAGAATGGATTTGGATTCATGTGTTTGATGGTCCATTTTTGTTTTCTTGACTGTCCATGGTCTTTTCAGGAATCTTCTCAAATATCAAATTTCAAAAGCATCGATACTCTTTTCATCATGCTTCTTCAAAGTCCAACTTTAACTTCTGTAGAATATCACAGGGAATACCATTTCTTGCACTGCTCTTACCTTTTGTTCATAATATTATTTTGTTGCATAGGATTTAATCAGGGCTCAGGAGTGAATTATGTGTGTGTTTATTTATACAAAGACAGATTCCCTATTGAATAGTTTCCAAAACAGGCTTTAATTTGGGATGATTAAATGATTTCTTCTGGAATGCAAGTTGTTAATGAACATGTAAGAGCCCCAAATTGTTAGGATATATAGTAGTTATAAATCTGCTACAGGGTCTTATGGCACCTTAAAACTACTATGTTTTTATAAGATTGATGGTAAATTGTTAACCAGTAACGAGAAGGTTTATAGTTTATAATTAGGGAAAGATATATGTTCATGATTAGTAATGGGTTTTGAATTTTGTTTCCGTATTTAGAGTAATTATTTACCTTAAATAGTTGTTTCACATTTTTTTTTAAAAAGTGCATAATTGAAAGATCAGTTTATGCTTTTTAAATATACTATTGATTTTTAATTTGAGGTGATACATGCTGACCTTTTCTCTACATTTATGAAAAATGCTTATGCTTAGTTTTATTAATTTACTGTTAAAGATTTTGTGTTGAAAAATGTTTGACTAATGTTGTATAGCTTATAGAGATAAGGTCTCTTAGAGGTTTACTGTTCAGAATGCAACAGTAGGGAAAATAAAGATTCAGTACTGCTGAGGATACTTTGTAATAAAAACTAAAACCTACAATGACACCATTCAGGGTGGTGGCACAATGGTTAGAATGTAGTATTGCAGGCTAATTCTGCTGCCTACCAGCAGTTCAATCCTGACTCGCTTGGGGGGACAGTTTTAAGCCACTTAGGAAGTGCTGCAAAGCACTGTGGAGTATAAGTCTAAACTAAGGTGACCAGATTTTCAGATTGGTAAAGAGGGACACCTTTGACCTGGGGGGGGAGGGGCTTGATTAAAAATTTTATACGGAGCAACAAAAATTTTCATACAATGCAAAAATAGTATTGTATTTTTTTTATTTCAACATAACTACAATTTACAAATATAAATTGTAACTCTTGCCAAACATCAAAATTTCGATCACATGACCATGAGGATGCTGCAACGGTCGCTAAGTGTGAAAATGGTCGCTAAGTGTGAAAAATGGTCATCAGTCACTTTTTTCAATGCCATTGTAACTTTGGTCACCTTTCCTGCCACAGTTCTTAAGTGAATAACTGCAGCTGGTATTTTGTATTTTGGATAGAATCTTTTTTTAAATAGTCTAAGACAATTTTAAAAAAGAATCCACACAGAATAAATTGAAGTAAAATATTTCAAACTATTCCACACAGAATAAATTGAAGTAAAACTATTTTTAAAAATTCTATGCACAATATATTTCAAAGTATTGTGCATAGAATTTTTAAAAATGGTTTCACTTCAATTTATTTTGGATAGAATCTTTTTTTAAATTGTCTTAGACAAATTTAAAAAAAGATTCTATCCAAAATACAAAATACCAGCTGCAGTTATTCACTTAAGAACTGTGGCAAGAAAGGTGGTATAGTGACCAAAGTTACAATGGCATTGAAAAAAGTGACTGATGACCATTTTTCACATTCTTTGGTATTCAGCCTTCCTTCTGGTCCAACCTTCACAGCCATCCATTGCAAATGGGAAAACCACAGCCTTGACTAGATGCACTTTTGTTGGCAGGGTGATGCCTCTGCTTTTTAGGATGCTGTCTAGATTTGCCATAGCTTTCCTCCTTGAGAGCAAGCATCTTTTAATTCCTTGGAATTGGGTATGTCTAGTTTAATGAAAAGAAGGACCGAGGTATTGTATTGTGGTTGCTGCAATTAATATACTTAATAACTCCATTTTTATTCTTTATTTTTTAATAATAATTTTCATAACAGTTGCTCCTGTTTTTGTAATTACTGTTTTATATTATTATTTTAGTGGATTGTTGTACACCCCTGAGAGTCATTTCTATTGAGATGTACACATTTGAACAATGTATTTATTTTCATATTTAAGGAAAGGAATCACCTATAAACTAAGCAAAGGTGTAGCTTCCAAGATGTGCCCTTGGGATCTTGAAGTTGGTGGGAATCTACTCAGAGATTAATTGAGGAAAGCTTAATAACAGGGAGTTCTTAACTTAAATCCACACAGAATAATACTATTTTAAAAAATCCTATGCACAATAAATAAAATATTATTTTAAAATACATTAAAAAAATAAAAGAAAAAAGCCAGCTCACTTACCAGCAGGCAGACATTCCAAGTCAACCCCGAATGATATAGATGTTAATACAAAGAACTGAGCAAATTAAAATGGTGAAAAAGTCCCAGGGAAATATTTTTCAAAGAAAAATAGAAGCCACCATTTTTTCCCACACGAGCAGACCTCCAAACTCCGTGCCCCTCCCATCCGGGAAATCCAGGAAGGAACAGTTGCTACTACTCTAGGCAGCTCTGTTTCCTGCAGCTCTATGGTGCTTGGACATTTTTTCTTATAAAAGTGAGTAAAAAGGGACGGGGAGGGTGTCCTTTTTTTTTGCTTTAACGTTTTAATATCTTCAATGAAAGTACTGAGACAGAGAGAGGGATTAGACAGGGTATCTTTTGTCTTGCCCCGGTTAGGATTTCTTAAGCAAATCCACTGGGCTTTCAACATGAAGCCAGAAAATCAGGACTTTTTAAAAACGCAGCGGGAAACAGGAAAAATTGTTATAAAGCGTGATCATCCCACCATAATCGGGACGTCTGGTCACCTTAGTCTAAACGCTATTGCTATTCATCTGGGCAGAGGGTCTCAACAAAGTTTCATATACCGTATATACTCGAGTATAGGCCGACCCGAATATAAGCCGAGGCACCTAATTTTACCACAAAAAACTGGAAAAGTTATTGACTCGAGTATAAGCCTAGGGTGGGAAATGCAGCAGCTACCGGTAAATTTCAAAAATAAAAATAGATACCAATAATGTTTTTGAATATTTATTTCAAAGAAAAACAGTAAACTAGCAGTGTATTCAATGAAATACTTCACTCACCTCATGATGCTGATGTCCCGCTGTGATGATGATGTCCCGTGCAGCCGCGGGAGCGATGTCCCGCCTCCTATGACACACGGCACAGTGATTCCTATCATTGGATCACTGTACCAGAGGAGGTGGGACATCGCTATGTGGCTGCTTGCCATAACAAGGAGGAGGTGGGACATCGTTGCAGAGCGGCAGGAGGGGGAGGAAGGGGAATCGTAAGACAGCCCTGCATTACATTAGAACGTTAAGAGGGGGGATGGTGCGGTGCGTGCTGCGCGGCAAACTGACACAGAGGGAGGGGAAACTCACAGGGGCACTGGGCCATTCACGAGTGTCACCCAGCGGCATGGCCCCACCCCTTTTTCTCCTCCATTTCGGGCAAATTTTTCACTGACTCGAGTATAAGCCGAGGCGGCTTTTTTCAGCCCAAAAAGTGGGCTGAAAAACTAGGCTTATACTCGAGTATATACAGTATTTATATTTCAGTATACTTCCCCTTTTAGTTCAGCTAGCCAAACACAAGCAGAGACAGCACAATGACTGTTTTCCCTCTTATTCTCTTGGTATTACTGTTGAGATTGCATAGATCAAAAATGCCACTATTATTTTATAACTTGGCTGGGAGTTTTTTCTCTCTTATTTTGTTGTACCAAGAGACAACTTTTCAAACCTCTTCTATCGGTATAGAAATTGCTCTCTAAACAATACATTTTTTTTAAAAAAATTGCAATAAAACATGTGCAAGAATTCCCCTATTCACACAACCTTTCTTGTAGCAGCTATGTGAAATTAGGCAGAGTTTATTTACCCCACCTAAAAGGCAACTTTGTTTATGATTGTTATCAGTTCTGTTAAAAATAAAGTTACAAGAACTATTTCCTTAAAAAAAGTGAAAGTTGGTTCTCATCTAGCAGAAATCACCAAAATACGAAATTATGCAAGTAATTCAGCCAAAGCCAAAGCAGCAGGCTTTCAAGTGCTGGCTATTATAAAAAGTCAAGAAAATGAATGAGTTTTCTACCATAAAATTTCTACATATTAGTACTGAATTTAAAAATCAGTTCTCACTATAATGCTTATGTTGCAACCTTAACTCTCCTTCTAATAAATATTACTAAGCAGAGTTCTGAGACATTTATTCTTAGGACTCTTTCTTCCCTGTCCCAATTGTTAGAACAAAAAAACGATTATAAAAATCTGGGGGAGGGGGGATAATCTTACAAGAGACTAGAACTTACTTTTAGAGCCTGTTTTTCCAGGCAAAGTTCTTCCCACTAGATTGGGTTCAACAGGCCTGCCAAATATATTAAAAAGAAGTCCCAGCTGATTGTAGATGTCCCATAATAATTAGCTGAAGATACAGAGCTGCTAGTTTTCAAATCTCACATATAATTGAACTGTGACTCAAGTCTGGTGGCCTCCAAATTAACTTGAGTCAAATGGAGCTATTTTTGGAATTGTCAAATTTCAGGCTTAGATTTTTATGATCAGTAAACAACATTAGTTTTGAGATAGTTAGGTAAAAGCCTGAGATTAACATGTCAAATAATCCCCTTGACAAACCAGAATGTATAAAGTATGTGCTTGCCAAAACTTAGCAGTACAGTAACAAATTTAACTGTAATTACATCTTCCAGATGGACTGTCACATTAAGTGTTTTAGCTGATGACATACCAATGCATCTTTATCTCTGCCAATTATTTTAACTATTCTGTTTATTATTTAGCTGTAACTCTGCAGTGGTTGCATAATTTCAGCATCAAAAATTAATACCCCAGGGTTCTATCTGCTTTATCTTCCTATAATGTGCAACATCTGGATGTAAATTTGGGACACTAAATTAGGTGTTCCTTCTTTATTCCTTTGTAACTATCTCGACATGTAAGTAAATGGATAGTCAATGAAAAATAAGAACCCACTTTTTATATTTTTGTGTTAGTACTTTACTTCATCTAGATGTCACTTTTACTACCTTACATGTTAAACTATGAAGCTTTAAAATACATTCATTTGTAAAATTCATTACAAAATTCATTTGTAAAAACTATTTTTTCCAGGTAAGACTTAAATTTGGATGATGCAAGATTAAACATTACCACATGCAATTATCCAACTGTGCTGACAAATGTTATAGGAGATCCAAACAACTTTCCATTTGTAACCTTCCTTGCTTTCCCATTACTGTACAGCTAGTCCTTGACTTATAACGGTTCGTTTAGTGACTGAAGTTACAACAGCATTGAAAAGTGACATGACTTTTTCACACAGTCATAGCAGCATCTCCATGGTCACATGATAATAATTCTGATGCTTGGCAACTGACTCATTTATGGTAATTGCAGTGTCCTGAGGTCATGTGACTACTTTTTGTGACCTTCTGACAAGCAAAATTAATGGGGAACTTACTTAACTAACAGCAACTGCAGTGAGTCACAGCTGTGGTAAGAAAGGTTGTAAAATGGGGCAAAACTCACTTAACAACTATCTCCCTTAGCAACAGAAATTTTAGGCTCCATTGGGGTCGTAAATTGAGAACTACCTCCATTTCTTCTGTTCTTGTTTCCCTCCACAAAATGAAGGCAGGAATGAGAAAAATTCATTAAAGGGGAAAAATGCAATAGTACATAATATTATTTTGGTAATCCTAGGAGCCAATTGTCTGGAAACTTCTGCATCAGTTGTGTGAGAGGCATATCTAGATCAGCAACATGCCTCAAGAACCTCAAGGAATAATAATTAAGAAAAACAGCTTTGATCCTTAATGAGCTAATTTCTGGAGCTAACTTGTAGGAATACAGTCTTTCATTTTTTCTTTACTGATGAACATTTGTTTCATATTTCCATTTTTTTTATCTACATGCAAAGAAAAAGAGAGAAAAGAATTTAAAGAAAAAAGGACAACCACAAAACAGAAAAAGATTGTTTATTTTGAGTCAAGGAGGAAGTACATCAAAGGCTTCCTTTAAAAGGGGTCCGTGTAAGTTTTTATGGCTTGAGAGCAATCTGTTGGGGGAATGAATATGCAATAGAAGAGATCAGGACAAAAGTGTGAGGAGAGACCGCCTGCTGCCAATTACCTCCCAAAGACCCATTAGATCGCACAGGGTCGGCCTCCTCCGGGTTCCATCCACCAGCCAATGCCATCTGGCTACGATCCGGGGGAGGGCGTTCTCTGTTGCAGCTCCGGCCCTTTGGAACGAACTCCCCGCGGAGATTCGGACCCTCACCTCTCTCCCTGCTTTCCGAAAAGCCGTTAAAACCTGGCTGTGTCGGCAGGCCTGGGGTTGATGAGCTCCCTTCCCCTCTCGACAGGTGTGGCTGTTGGTCATTTTAAATGTCTATTTTGTACTTGTATGTTTCCCCTTCCCGTTTAAGTTGTTCGCCACCCTGAGTCCCTTTTAGGGAATAGGGCGGCATATAAATAAAATAAAACTTAAACTTAAACTCCTCCCAGTCTTCCATCCTCACTCCCTCCCTCCCTTTCTTTCCCTCTCTCTTACTACCCATCTCCTTGCATCTCTTTCTAATGTTTTCTCCCCCCTTCAGTGGTCAGCTGCAGATATGGGAGAGAAGTCTTTTTTCTGAGGTCTGAAATAGGTCATCCTCCAACTACAGTTGTCCACTCCCCCTGCATATGTAATCTACAAACTTCTGATTTAATCAAGGTAACCTAAAATAGTTAATTTTATTTTTTACAAATAACTCAAAGTGGCAAATGTATCCAACACACCTTCCTCCTCATATTTTCCCCACAAAAGCAACCCCGTGAGATGGATGGGGCTGAGAGAGAGTGACTGGCCCAAGGTCACCTAGCTGGTTTTCATGCCTAAGGAGGGACTAGAACTCACAATCTCCTGTTTTTTAGCTTGGTGCCTTAACTCACAATTGAAGCTCTTTAATCATTTCCCCTTTCACTAGCTGCACTGCTTATTCAAATATCCTAGTCTAGGCAGAGATAGTGTATATTCCCCAGAATAGATTTATCTTGCTAGATGTTTCAGCTTTTCTTCACTCATAAAAGCTTCCCTGTAATTTCCAAGGGGGGAATATTTGAGCGCTGCAGTGATAAAATTGGATCGCTTGCAAGCTGCCCTTTGATTTTTCAGCAAAGTTAAAAAAAGAGCTTTTAAGAAAAGGATCAGAAAACCTTAATCATCCTAGATAATAAGAAAAT
This sequence comes from Thamnophis sirtalis, assembly GCF_051295495.1. Lineage (NCBI taxonomy): Eukaryota > Metazoa > Chordata > Lepidosauria > Squamata > Natricidae > Thamnophis > Thamnophis sirtalis. The sequence continues at coordinate 121,652,745 of NW_028261383.1, forward strand.
GGAAACCTGTAAGGAAAACAAGCCGCTCTCTATGCTTCCATCTTCACAGAATGGCACAATTTCCAAGTAGAACATCATTGATTTTTCTCTCCCCCATGGTGTAATCAGAAAGGACAAGCTAATTCAAAGAACATGTAAAATAATATTGCCTTGGGCCCCCACAAATTTCCATTATGAAATTCAAAAGGGGAAAAAGATGGGGGGAACAGCTCCTAGGAGATCAAGATCCCGTTGAAGGCTAAAGATAGTATCTGTAATTCATAACACCCAGTGAACTATAGAAGATTATTTCTGTATCTGTGGAGATGTGAAAATACACCATCCAAATAACAATAAAACCCAGCAAAAGCCTCCATCCTTTTTTGATATTTATTCAAGGCTTCCCTGTTAAGAATTCAGCATTATGAACATCTCCCCAACAGTCTTTAGTCAAATACCATGATGCCTTCCAGTAAACGGCTGTTCTTTGGAATGCAAATGCTCTGGGGGCAAATTCTATTTATTTATTTTAAACCAGCATGTGCAAACTCTAACGGAAACCCGTAAAGTGCCTTTAATGGAGATGAACCTCAGAACCTTGGGGGGAAAAAAACTTGTTTCAAAAATAAAAGTCCACACTATCAGTTGCGTTTTCAAAGAAACCACTTCAGGTAGTCCTTGACTTACCATAGTTCATTTAGTGACCGTTCAAAATTACAATGGCACTGAAAAAAGTGACTTATGACCGTTTTTTGCTTTTGTGACCATTGCAGCATCCCCATGTTCACGTGATCAAAATTCAGATGCTTGGCAACTGACTCATATTTATGACAGTTGCAATATCCCAGGGTCATGTGATCACCTTCCATGACTTTCTGACCAATGGGGAAGCCAGATTCACTTAACGACTGTGTTTTTAACTTAACAAATGCAATGATTCACTTAACAACTGTGGCAAGAAAAATCGTAAAATGGGGCAAAACTCACTTAACAAATGTTTCACTTAGCAACAGAAATTTTGGGATCAGTTGTGGTTGTAACTCAAGGATTACATGTACACTTATAGATATAATGCCCCCCAAATTTCCCAATCTTAATCTAGTTTTCCTCCACATTATTTTTTTAAAAATCAATTTAAATTTTTAATGTAAGTCGATTTTTAAATCAAAGAATATTTGATTTAAGATGTATTTGAGAGCAATCTTATTGCAAAGAAAACAAAAACAAAACAGTTTTTAAAATGCTATCGGCTGGAGACGAGTGAACCCCCCCCCCAAAAAAAAACCTCACAGAAAACTGCAGAAGATGAAAACTCAAGGATGTAAAAATAAAACATAGTTTGCAACTCCCAAACAGCCCATTTAATTAAATATTTAACATGAAAGGTTGAAAGATATGTGCAGTTTATAACATAGCAATTCTTCAGCAATAAGGGAGATAAATATGTTTATTACCAGTATTTGCTGGCATTTTTAGTCTTCTTGCCCACCTGTTTATTCTTTTTTTTTCATTTTAATGTCTTCTTTTCAGAGCCATTCCTATAATTTTATTTAAGAGGCTAGAAAATTTGTTTTGTATATCAGGGTTATGTAATTCAACAGAACTACTAATTTTATTTAGTTTAACAAAACGTGCCTGGGAAGTATGTATAAAGGGGATTTTTTTTTCATTTAATGCAGAAAGGCAAAAATTGCCAAATAATTTCCCCCCTCCCTTTGCTAAAGCCATCTGTAGATGTAAGTGTCTTTGCTTATTGGAAACCGAATGAAACACAAGAAGAAAATATGAACAAAAAAGCAGGTGGTAAAGTCCCTTTCAGTTTTAACCACTGTCCAATAGGAAATGCAACATATAAGATACACCTACAGTAAGGACAAAAATCAGATGAAGTTGAAAGACATGGTAGGTAAATAGAGTATTCATAAAAAATAGCTGGTTTTTAATGGGGCTTTAAATGGATGGCATTATTTGGGAAAAATGGTTTTACATAATTTTTTAATGCCATAAACTATGTCAATTTTGTGTACGTGCTTATGTGCATGCATGTATTCTGAGTGTTGTCACCCTGCTTATGAAATAATACAATAGACTTCCTCAAAAACTTTCCTTTCATTTCAAGAGTTCACTAAATATTTTTGAAAGTTCTAACCAGCAAGTATGGAAATAGCCAATCTCGAGAGTGGGCGGCATACAAATCCTAATAAACCGTAAACCGTAAACCATCACTGTGTTGAAGAAAAACATTCTTGAAAGCTATTGTGGGATCACATAAATAAATAGTGCAAAGAACATTGTGTGTCAATGTAGTTTGAAACTCCAAGTAGGTAGAGGTCAGTTAAATAACAGGAGAAGCCTTACTGACAGAAAGAGCAGCCTTAGAGTAGAACCCATGACTAACCACAAACTAGCATTCCTGTGCTTGGAGATACTCTTCTGTTGGCAAAACCTGGATCCCTGCACTTCCAGTTCTATGATCTTTCAGATGTCCTGGTAGAATATAACTACTGGCAGTAGGAACTTACAACTTTTTATTTTCCATCTCTTAAGTCTCGAAAACTTAAATATAGCGCCATGGCATCATAAGGAGAAAAGTAGGAATAATTGATGCTATTCCAAGATAAGGCCTGGTTAACATCATCCTCTGATTCAAGGTACATGTGTAAGTTCAATTCTGTGAAGATTTGGTTTTTGTTTTAGAATCAGGTTATAAACTACAGAATATGCAATGTACAATCCTAAATGCATTACAGATTCAGCAAATATTTTTGTAACTAAACGTATATCTTCAGTCTTATGCTGATCTGTCATGTTGGCATGAATTTCAGCCTATTTACAAAAATCCTGTTAGAACTGAAATGCTTTTGGAGGTAGTTAGTCTGGGACTGCTGCTATCACATTGTGCCTCTGTGTTCTCCCAGTACTCTATCCTAAGAAAACAATTGCTGAAAAATGAAATATTTTTCATCCTGTGAATTAATTATCCTGGACATATATTCTTTCATACATGTACACATATAAAACTAGTTTGGGGGAAGTTGTTAAGACATCAGACTAGAAACTGGGAGACTGTGAATTCTAGTTCCACCTTGAGCACAAAACCTTCTGTGGCATCTTGAGCCAGCCTTTCTCTCAGTCCTAGGAAGAGGGGAAGGGCAAAATCTTGCCAAGAAAAGTGAGGGGACTTTTCTATTCTTTTATCAGGAGTCAACACTGCTCCTAGGCATACACACTGACACAGACACACAATTAAGCTGAATTTATGTATTCAAAGTTAAAAGCATTGAGATATACATAAATCTAAGCACAACAACCAGTTGGTCCTTGTGTTCTCCAATGTCTTCTAAACTTATATTTGCTAGGACTACTGTAATAGTACAGCGGTTCTAATATTTGCATTGCAAATCGAAAGTTGTTGGTATGAAACCCTAAAGAAACCTATACTCTATATTTTAATTACTTTTCTCTCTCCCCCCCCCCTCCATCCTCCATCCTGGGCTTTTTTAAAATACAAGTTCAGTGGTTAACCTATTCTGAGGTAAAGACTGCCAATCCAAACAGACAGGAGCACTCAAGGTGACATAAAAGGGGAACGAGTTTTAAAGGCACAGCAGGAAAACACTCCCAAGGGTAAGATTCACATCATGGGAGAGAGGGAATGTAAGGTGGCATCATCTGTTCCTGCCTTCCCAAAATAATTGCTGACCAAGCTGATGGCAGAGCAACCGGGCAGAGCAGATAAGACCTTTGTACTCCTAGGATTATAAGATTAAGCAATTTGAAAGTTAGCCAGTTCTGCGGTTTAATTTGTTGTGAATGTAAACTTAAACCAAAAGTTCCTCTTAGCTTCAGTCTGATGAGCAGCTGCCTGCAGGCCATTTTTGATCCAACTTAATTTTTGCTAATTGTCAGGCATATCAAGGAATTTCTCTTGAGATATCGATGGTTTTCTAAAGCTAAGAGATGCCCAGGCATATGGTGAAGGGTGACTGCCTCAAGAAATGGAGTTCTTGTATTGTCTGAAATAGTTGCTGGAGTTTTTGTATCATCTGAAACGACTACATGCACAAGAGGACCACATGCTGTATATACATGCATGCGTACAAACATAAGTATCTATGTTACATGTTGAAATCAATTTGGCTCAAAAGAATGACTTAAAATGATATATCTTAGTTGGGCTGGATTTTCCCCTCCCCACAAATGTCCAACCTCAGTTTTTTAAAAAAACCAACAAGACAGAAATAATTTATATTTATTTTCTAGCTTTCTTTTTTGGAGTATGAAATCTTGGATGAAGGAATAGGAGTTCTTCATGCCAAGTTTTTCCTTCTTTAATGAAGAAAAAGTTGTAAGCCTTCCTGGAAAATTCTTCCTGGAAAAGTCCAAATTCTGGAAAAATCTGCCTTGGTGAATCCTCCAGGGAAGAGCTAAAAAGGAACTTGAATACCAGTTGTAAAGGAAAGTGCAGTTTTATCTTCAAAATAGACGAACCAGTTTCATCTTGCCCAAATTGTCCTAAAACATTCTAAGATCCTCTGCAATGCTTTGTCCAGGTCTCCTAAAAGCAGTCCATTGTGATGGGCCTGCACGACATTTGCAAGAAGAGTTGATGGTCAAATATACTTCTGAGATATACCCAGTCCTTGTGTTCCATACCATACTTTTCTCTAACCAAGTCTGTGTTGGCGCAAATCATCATATCATTTAGAGAAGGATTTCTTGCATAGAACAGGAAAATCTAATAGAGCAAGAAACTGAGGGGAATTGGAAAATGCTGTCCTATTTAAAGCCCTCTTGAGTGGTACCAGAAGTACAGAATAGTGGGAGGAGCAGGGTTTTTATTTACTTTATGTGTTTTATTCCCCTCCACCCAAAGTTTTCTTTTGAGAGGTTTGCTTTAGAAGGAAATGAATTATGCTCGTTCTTAACATTGATGAACTTCTTTCTTTGTTCTCCAGATCTGGAAAACCCTGGAGTGCTTTTTTGATTTCTTTTTTGCTTTGTCTTGATCAAAATTATGAGAAGAATTATGGTCAAAACTGGAGAAGCAGTGCAAACCTTTCCATAGCTACAGAAAGACCTGAAAAGTGCCTTCTCCTTTTCAGAAAACAGATTGAAAGTAGTCTGTGTGTCTAAGAGGACTCTCTGTGGAACAACAGTGTGTTGGAAGAAATTCCCTCTGAGTTCCGTTCCAAGCGTGGAAAAAGATAATGGAGGCTGTTTGGAAAGTTGGTTTAATGGTGGACAGGATCACATGGCTTGAGTTCCTGAGCAGAAAAGGAATCACATGCGTCAAGTTGTTGGGTGAAGGAAAAAAAAGGGTCGAGATGCTGAGAGTCTCTGAGTTTTATACCCTCCCCTGAGCCCCACTTCCTGTCCCTGTCCCTGTGTAAGAAATGTATTCTGATTGGTTGTCAGACTCCTGGGGGGGGGGGGGCTTAGCTAATTTTATAGGCTATCCTGAGACCCAAGCTTGTTTGCCTTGCTGGCTGACGTAATCTTCCCAGGTGCCATGTGGTAAGATGGGTAGAGGGCAGTGGTGGGTTTCAAAAATTGTTCGAACCTACTCTGTGGGTGTGGCCTCCTTTGTGGGAGTGGCTTGTCACCCATGTGACCGGATATGAAGATGCCGACGACACTTGTCAGAACCACCTTAAATTACCTCACACACAGCGCTGGCATGCATAAGAATATGATGTAAACTTGTTTTTTAAAAGGCATCTTTGGTTTGCGTTAAAACAACTTCAACACACGCAATGTTCTGATTACACCACAAATGCAGTAGTCATCCTTACCTTTCACAGAGGCACTGAGTTTTATGAATATGAGCATGATAGTGTAGAATAATCATATCCAAGGACCAGTGGTGGGTTTCAAAAAATTTTGGAACCTCTTCTGTAGGTGTGGCCTGCTTTCCAGGTCCACTGGTGGAACCTCTTCTAACCGGTTTGGTAGATTTGACGAACCAGTTCTACCGAATAGGTGCGAACTGGTAAGAATCCACCTCTGGTAGAGGGTTAATCCTCTGTTATGTAGAATAGACTGGCTCAGGCCTTAATGGCCCATTGACAAAGGTGGGGGGGCAGTGTTTCTACTTCTCTTTTTAGGGGAAACAATGGGGGAACTATTTTTAGATGTCTGCACTCACCCTTTGACCTGAATATGATATGATCAAAATAAGATTCAGCCCAAATTCAATTCAGCACACCGAATTATGAGTTAGACATATAATTTACTGAATCTGATTCAAAATGTTTCTTTTCCCAATGTAAAATTAAAAAATGCAACAATATATATATTTTTTACACACATGTTGAGGCCAGCTGCATATCACAACAATATTTTGAGACAAGTTCTGTTCCAAATGCATGTGAAATGTATGTTAGGAAAAGTTGCCTAATGAAACAAATACAGGTTTTGTGATTTAAAAATGGAAAAGACGGATACCTTTGATGGACTGCATTTGTGAATGCCTTTGTTAGCACAACCAATACAGGCTGCATAGTCCATCCATACACTCTTAGATTACAAAAGCTGTTCTTCAAGAGCTGTTAATCTTTCTTTAAAAGCAAAGCACCATAAGATGAAAAACAACACAAAGGACACAAAGGAAAATATTCAAATATATACAGTATGTAAACATGCACTTCAATTTTTCATGGTGGGTTAAAAAAATGATGTATTTATCAAATGTTTAATTTCAGGTTATTTCAGACAAATCTCCATGACAAATTAATTCAGAATCTTAGCCAGAGCCTGAAACCAACCTGAAGCCTTCTCAATGTAATGAACTCAGCTCCTATTACTCCAGCCAGCCTGGTTGCTGGACAGCTGAAATCCAATAACATGAATTCTCCATGTAAATGAAATGGAGATGTCAGAACCATTCCTCTATTTCTGTAGCCACTAGATGTCAGCAAAGACTGTCATCTTTGTTGGCAGGGGGCTGTATTTTGCAGTTACCCAACTGAACAGTCATTAAAATGATGGGAAAATAACAGAGACCATAAAAAATTCTTTTCATGGAATTTGTAGATTGTTTTAACCATTGCCAGGATATTGTCATATTCTATCCAGGGGCACATTTTGGAGTTATATTTGAGGATTTATTTTCTTTCTTTTTCCTGAGTTTGGATGCACACATATGCAGATACAAAGAGCTTATAATTTATGTAAGAGATGTTCTACATTATTTTGACATACACACACACAGATATGCATACATGAACACACACAGAGAAAACCTGGGTTTCTGAGTCAAATGAATACAGGGAGTCCTTGATTTACAACAGTTCATTTACATAAAAAGTTTTTATTTTCCATTTTCATAACATATAATCGCATCATGTTGTATTATTAAGTAATTACATCAATTCATCTTGCCATCAACTACCAGAAAAAAAACAATTATTGGCTCTTCTGCTCTCCATACACCATATTTATACGTTATCCAACACTTTCTTCCGCCTCACTCCTCCCCCTCTCTACCTCCTTTCTTCCCTCCATCATCCTTTTCTACTCTACTTCCCCTCCCTTTCTCCTTCTCCTCTCTCCCCTTACCACTCCTCTTTATACACCTCATCTTCCCCTCCTTACCCTCTCTCCTATCCCTCTCTTCCTATCTTTCTTCTCTCCTCTGCTTCCCACTTCCTCTCATTCACTTCGTGTATTTCAACTTCTGAGCAAACTCCATTTTGTGTTGATGGTATTTATAATTCCATTTCAATATACATAACATATCTTTGTTTTAAAATAAGAAAGAAAAAATAAGGCATAGCAGTATACATGTACAATCATATTACCTTAAAATCCAACACCCCTCCTCCAACCTAGTATACTTCCCTCCCTCCCACCCTCCCCCCAACCTTCCTCCCCTGACTTCCCAGAACCAATACAAGGTATAAATCTTTAACAAAAACAGTTTAAAATATCCTTAAAGAGAAAGTAGAAAATTGATAACGTCTTTAAATTGAGTTTAGCTCCTCCTTACTAGGCTAACTATAAACATAAGCTATCTGAATCATAAGCTATCTGAAATTTCCTAGACCCATATTTTATTTTGAATATAGTCAATCCATTTTTTCCAGTCTCGTTTATATCTCTCGTTTGAATAGTCCTTAAGATATGCAGATATTTTAGCCATCTCTGCTAAGTTTGTGACTTTCAATGTCCATTCTTGGATAGTAGGCAAATCTTCCTTCTTCCAGTACTGCGCCACCAACAATCTAGCTGCAGTTATTAAGTGCAAAATCAGATTAATCTCTACAGCTGTGCAGTCAGTAATTATACCTAACAAAAATAACGGGGGGGGGGGGTAAACTTTATCTTTTTTTAAAGAACATTTTGCATAATCCACCATATTTTTATCCAGAATGCCTTAACCTTTTTGGAGGTCCACCATATATGAAAATATGTAGCGTCCATACAATTGCATCTCCAGCATTTAGGTTGTAAGTTCAAATACATAGAAGCCATTTTTTAAGGATCTAGATGCCATCTGTAAAGCATCTTATAAAAAATTTCTCTCAACTTTTGGGCCTGTGTAAATTTTACATTTCTCATGTATCTTTTCCCATGTATCTTTTCCCATGTATCCAACATTATTGGTTCTTCAACATTTTGAGCCCATTTAATCATACAGTCTTTAACTAGCTCTGTTTCCGAATCAATTTCTATTAATACGTTGTATAAACTTTTTATATGCATTGGACATTGATCTCTAATTTGTTTAAGTAAATTATCCTCGACTTGTATAAAGCCAATTTTTTTATCTATTTTCCATCTAGCCTGTAAATGCCCATACTGAAACCATGTTTGAATTACCTTTTCCTTTTTTAATACATCCAAAGATTTCAGTTGTAGTACACCTCTTTCTGCAGTAAGAAGCTGTCTGTAAGTAATTATATCCTGTTTCTGTACTATGTTCATATTTTCTATTGCATGTCTGGGGATAGCCCACATAGGTATCTTATCATTTAGTTTATATTGATATTTTTTCCAAACCCGCAGTAGAGCATTCCTTAAAATATTACTTTTAAAATTCCTATTCACCTTTTTGTTATATAGCAAATAAGCATGCCAACCATATACCAAATCATACCCTTCAATATTAAGTATTCTATCATCTGTTAAGTTGATCCAATTACTAATTATAGATAGAGCTACTGCCTCATAATATAGTTTTAAATTGGGTAATTTCAAGCCTCCTCTTTCACGCACATCTTGCATTATTTTTAGTTCTACTCTCGGCTTCTTACCTACCCATACAAATTTATTAATAACCTTCTGCCATTCTAACAGGTTTGCATCATTTTTAAGTATTGGTAATGTTTGAAAGAGAAATAAAAATTTAGGTAAAATATTCATTTTACCTAAACATATTCATTTAAATATGCTATTCTTCCCAGCAGAGATAACTGTGATTTCTCCCATTTTTTCATCTCTGTCTGTATACTATGCCATAGTGGTTCATAATTGTGCTTATATAACTTCCCATTTGAAGTTGAAATATAAACTCCTAAATATTTGACCTTTTTAACTGTTTCACATCCTGTCATTCCTTCTAGTTCTTCCCTTTGTTTAGTATTCATATTTATAGCTAATATCTTTGTTTTCCCTAAGTTTATTTTGAATCCTGACACTTGACCATATTGATTAATCATATTCATTAAGACCTTACTAGATTCCTGTGGTTGGGTTAATGTTATAACCAAGTCGTCCGCAAAGGACCGCACTCTATATTCTTGCTGCCTAATCCTGATTCCCTGTAGGTCCCCTGAACCCCGTATTTTATTCAACAATAGTTCTAAAATTATAATAAACAATAGTGGGGATAAGGGACAACCCTGCTTTGTATCTCTCTCGATTTTAAATGAATCTGTTAAGCTTCCGTTAACTATGATTTGGGCTGTTTGTTCCTGATATATTGCTTTAATTGATTGTAAAAAGTGCTCCCCTATTTGCATTTTTTGCAATATTTTCAGCAGGACATGACCGTTTTTCACATTGGCAATAACCTTTGCAGCATCCTGATAGTCAGGTGATCAGAATTCAGACACTTGGCAATTAATTAATATTTATGAAAATTTCAGTGTCCCCAGATCATGTAATCACATTTTGCAATCTCCTACAAGCAAAATCAATGGGGAAGCCAGATTCCCTTAACAACCGTGTTACTAATTTAACAACCGCAGTGATTGACTTAACAACTGTGGTAAGAAAATGGGGCAAAGTTCATTTAACATAAAATAGGCCAAAACTCATTTAACGAATATCTCGCTTAGCAACACATTTTTTACTCGGGGTTGTAAGTTTGAGGACAATCTATACAAGAGTACAAATGGAATTTGCAAGGTGCACATGCTTCAGAAAAAAATTCATCCAATGATATAGCTGGTTTAATGGAACATGTTTCATGCATGTTTTCTATTTGTTCTCATACAAGCTTATGAAAGAAATTTCTTTCCAAATTTCCTTTATAAGAGGAGAGAATTTGGCTAGGAAAAACTTCCATGGGTATTCCTGTCCTTACAATATTGACCTAGAACAGGGGTGTTATTCAATTTCATTGAGGGCCGCATCAGGGTTTTGTTTGACCTGGGGGGAGCAATGAGGCCAGGTTGAGCGTGGCAGGTTGGGCGTGGTCAGCTCGCTGTCACTCATGTCAGGAGCACCTGAGGTGGCCTGAGTGCTCCATCTAAAATGGCCCTCCTGAGCTCTGTTTTTACTGATAGAGGCACTGCGGACCAGTCCTTCGCTGTTTCCAGGGCTGCCTCGCAGACCAGATCTAAGTATCCCCTGACCTAGAAAGTGATCAGATGGTGTGTTGTGGTTCGGTCTTTCAGTGACCCATCCTCTCTCCGGTTGTCTGCAGTCTCCCTCACTTTTCATGCTTCCATTAAATTCTAAGGAAAGATATCATAAAACATCTATCATTGGTGTGTGTTTGTTTTTTATTGTAAAATGTGGGCATACAGAAAGTGTTTGGAGTGATGGAAAGCTCTGTAACACAAATAACAACAGCATCAATAATAGCATCTTCTGCTGACTCTGCCAATAAAGTAAGCTCAAGGTATCCCCAAGAGAAATTTGGCAAATACTCTGAACATAAGGAAAAATCAATAGAATCTTTTCCTGCAAGGGGAGGAAAGTGAGACATTGCAAGGCACACTAGATAGAAAACACATGGGTGATCCAGCTGGCCTCTTGGTTCCTAATATGGAGTTGAAAACTAACCTGGCACTGATGAGTCAGCTCACTACATTTGCTGCCATGTTATTCCTTATTTAGCTAATTGGGTTCACCAGACACTGGTTTGGAGATGAAACAGAGTAAAGTGGTAATAACTTATCCCAAAGCTCTGGAAGCGCTCTCCTCATAGCTCCACACGCTTTATAATAATGATGAAGAAGACCAAATGTCTGGAAGTTTCCTACTAATTTCCCAAAAGACTAGCCTAAAAAAGAATGGAGCAAAGATCCATGACATCTACCATTTCTACTGCCTTATAAGACTGGAATGATCTCTACCCCAATGATGAAATCTATTCTATTCTGATTCCTCTCTCCCTTTCTTTTTCATGCTCTCCCAAATATCAAATGAAGTATTGCAAACTAATTCTGCCAACTGCCAGCAGTTCAATTTTTACAGTCTGAAGGTTGACTCAGCCTTCCATCCTTCCGAGGTGGGTGAAATGAAGATCCAGATTGTTGGGGGCAATATGCTGACTCTGTAAACTGCTTAGAGAGGGCTGTAAAGCACTGGGAAGTGTTATATAAGTCCTCATGCTATAGACTAAATCGTACTGCTCTTGCTAAGAGTCTGAATTAATTTGTCATGGAGATTTTTCTGAAATAATCTGAATATTAGCTAAACTTTCTTAAAATTAGGCCAAGGGCCATAGGTTACACACCCTGATTTACAGCATGACAAGCTTCTAGGTGCCTTGATATACTGTATAGCACAGTGACGTGCAATGAGGTTTATGGCTGGTGAGGCACTGATATCACACACACACACACACACACACACACACACACACAAACACACAGGCAGATGTCACACAAGGGCCCTTCAAAGACTAAACTTTTTTTTACTGGTGGGGAATTAAAACTCCCCTTTTCCTCAATGGGAAATCATATTCAGACAAAGAAAATTATTAAAAATATCCTTTCCTTTCTGAAGCCTGTCTCTTTCTCTGCACCTATATTGGGAGGGGGGGAATAGGGGAAATGCAAGTGGTGAGGCCAGCCTGCCCCCTTCTTGTCTCCCACCCCCCCTTCCCAACGGGACAAGAAGGCGGAGGGCTGGTCTTGCAAACAGGGATCAGCGCACTCGCCCCCTCCCCTGGGAGGAGCTCTGCAGCGGGACAGACGAATGGAGGGGGAGATCTCCCCTTCCTCCTCCGTGCCCCCAAACCTCCTCTTCCCTGGCCTGCACCCATGCACCCAGGCTCCTTTGGGTTCAGGGGTAATCCGAATGGGGGGAGCGGGGGATCCCCAGGATCCCCTCCCGATGCAATGGTCTTCTGCAGCTCCAGAGTGAACCTTCGCCTTCCCTGCCCAGGATTGCAAGGCTGGAGGCCTCGGCAGCCACCCCCACCCCCAGCCATCCAACCCTCGCCCGTACCATCAGCGGCAGGACCTGCGCAGTTCCTCTCCTCCCCGGTGCCATCCGGTGGGCGTGTGAGCGCTGGGTGCGAGCGCTGAATGGCCGGCGGGCCCAGAAGGCATGCCGGCACTTTAGAGTGCTGGCAGGCCTCGGCCGCCATTCAGCGAAACATGTTTCGCTGAATGGCGGCCGAGCTCTAAAGTGCCAGCTTGCCTTCCTGGCTGGCTGGCACTTTAAAGGCATGCTGGCACTTTAAAGTGCCTGCAGGGCTCGGCCGCCATTCAGCGAAACATGTTTCACTGAATGGCGGCCGAGCTCTAAAGTACGGCTTGCCTTCCTGGCCGGCTGGCGCGGAAGGCAAGCCGGCACTTTAAAGACATGCCGGCACTTTAGAGTGCCGGTAGGGCTTGGCTGCCATTCAGCGAAACATGTCCTGGTTTGTGGCCGGGCGGCATGCTTGCCACAAACCAGGACATGTTTCGCTCTATAGCGTGCCAAGGCGGCATGGCTTTAAAAAATAAAAATAAAATTAAAAAATTAAAAAATGAAAAATAAAAATAGATGTGCCAGCCCGCGCGCCAGCAGAGGCGGCTAAAAAAAACAACCACACACACACGGACATACACATAATAAAAAGAAATTACAATTACTTACATTACAAATAAATTGAATTTCTCCCCCCTGCCCCCTCCCTCTGACCCACATACCTTCCAGCTGCGTCAAAAATGCTAGATTTGGTCTAGCCAGGGCCAGGCAGGCTAGGCTAGTTGTTGCTAGAGTCACCACGTGGATGACTCTACTTAAATGTTTTAAAATAGGCTCTAAACAAAGTGCCCTCTGCAGGAGGAGGCGGGAGAATCACGTGCCTCATTTGCATACAGAATTTTTTGCTTTTTAACCCTTGGTTAACTCTTAAAAGGCGAAAAATTCCTTATGCAAAGGAGGCCCATAGTTCTCTAGCCTCCTCCTACTAACTGCACTAAGCAGACTCAGAGTCACTGTGATTTAGAGTCTGGGAGCAACTACCTTGGCCTTTTTAATTATTTTAAAAATTGTTTCCTTTTCCTCAGGAGACTGGTGATGCTCCGCCTCCCCTGCCTCTAGTGACTGCACGTCACTGATATAGCAATCTCAAGACTTAAATAATCTACCAGAGCGTCTAAAGTGATCTAAATTCCACCCAGGCCAGAAGTTCAATAGGAAAATAATGAAATATAGCAAGGTCTTGTGCAGATAGGGAGCTCATCAAAAGAATAAGGAAGGAGGTGTTTCTCTGGCTATAAAAACTACAGAACTCAAATAGATTGCCAGAGCAGGAAAGACCTCCCGTGAGGACACCAATTTCATTTTTGAGAAGTGGCTCTGATTATTCTCCCTCCAGGAAAAGAGGACGAATCATCCTCTATCATCTGCAGAGGAGAATAAGTACCCACCGTACTGTCTCTCCTTCCTGCCTCCTTGCATGCATTTTGTTATTCGATGTTATGAAAGCTAGAAGCCTCCCTACCTCCAGTGATGAAAGCTGAAATTCAAACAGGACACCACCTTCTTTCTTTTCTGACTTGCATTGAGGGGAAGAAATATGCTCTGCCTTGGCTTTACATCAATATTAGCTTATTTTAAAAAAGCACTTTTCTTTTTATGCCTGGCAGCCCCAGTTAAAGGCTTTATAAAGGACCCTATCAACCTTCTGCATTCCAGGGACTAGGATGGGGTAGGAAGCAATAAATACACAGCTAATAAGATGAATTTACCTCAGGTTTCCTTTCATGCTGAATCTTTGTGTGCTATTGACTACACAACACAGCCATGTCTTCAGCAGCTTCTAGGAGGTTGGAAAGATAGATGGGAGATTTAAGAGACATTTGGGACTGCTGTGGAATAAATGATCAAATTATTATGAATTGCAACTAGCAACTAGGCAAAGTTCCTGGCACTTATGTTCTGTAAGAATCCATGTGCACATCCACAAACATCCACACCCACCCACTTCCTTTCCCTTTGAGTGGACATTTAATTAGCTAAGTTGCTGTTTGCTGCTATTGAGCTATCACTGCTTTAGTTTTTTATCCCGGCCGATTTTCTTTTTCTAGTTTTCTGATGAAGTCACCCTGCCTCTGAAAAATTTCAGCACTGTAGCACTGTGTTGACCCCACAAAATGGGAATTTCAAAGTAAAACCAGAGGATTTTATGTGAGCTTCAGCCACTGAGATGACTATTTAATTTTGTTTTAAGCAGGTGGGGAGAACTTACAGATCTCAAGATCTTTTGAATGTTTGATGATGTTTAAGTGGCATGAAGGTAGTGTTGACTCTTAACATAACTAGATTTGCTCCATGACAAAGTGTTCCTAAACTGGTCCTTCTGGTTTTCTGACAATATGCCCATCCCCATCCACCTTGATGATGCCTCTCCTCCACTCTTCTGTTTCTTTTCACCTTTCCCAGCATCACAGCTTTCTCTAGAGAGTTAGGTCATCACATAACGTTTGTATTTTCAATCCACGTTGGGGTTTACCGTTGCCTTTTCCTGGGCAATATTATTTGCTGTCTTTGCCATTGTCACTGAAGTGATCATTTGCCTCCAGTGTCAGGCCTGCAGCTGGGTCATTTTGGGATCTTTGGCCTGCCGCACTAATATTCTATTCTACTATGCTGTTTCATTAGTGGGGAATTGGGAGGGGGAATAGTAAGGAGTAGAATGTGATGTTGTCAAAATAAAATTTCTTTCTAGAATCCAAGATCATCTTTTGTCTCTGCACCTCTGAGCCTGACCGGAACTGGATGGGTGGAACTGCCAGCATGGCAGTGGGAGATTGGTCGATGTGATGGACTTGTGGGTGTGGGGGGAGGATCTTGAACTTTCAACTGAGTGTGGAAAACCAGGAAGCTTTCAGGCTCAGGTTTTCCCAGATGTGCCAACATGACTCTCTTAATAAATTGGAACTTTCAGCAATACTTTGCCTTGGACTCTGATTTAATTTGGATGTTATTTGGAACCCTGGCATCCAGCACATTTGTGTATCACTGCTGCCCGACCTTTCTTTATTCATGCCCGAAGCATCACAATTAAAATAAGTCATATTATATGACATAAAATTTAAAATATAAATATAAGATTGAAAAATCTACAAAATTCTTGCCTAGAAATTAGCAACATTAACTGCATGCTGCCATGAAGTTCTCAAGTGTGCGCTGATCAGGACACACAGGATAGGTAAACATACAGTACAGGTAATCCTTGACTTACAACAGTTCATTTAGTGACCATTCAAACTTATAATGGTACTGAACACATTTTTTTGACTTTGCTTCTGACAAGCAAAGTCAATGGGGAAACCAGATTCACTTCACAACCATGCTATTAATTTAACAACTGCGGCGATTCACTTAAGAAATGTTGCAAGAAAAGTCGTAAAATGGGGCAAAGCTCTCTTGACAAATGTCTCACTAAGCAACTAAATTTTGGGCTCAATTGTGGTCGTACGTCTAGGACTACCTGCAAGTGTGGTTGGTGCCTTCTTGCTTTAACAGGGCAGTTGGGATGACCTTCACACCTTCACTGGGAATAGTGGGGCATATACTCCCAATGTTCTTAGTTCATTCTTCCCAGGAACACTTCATCATCGTTGTAATAAGACAATGAGGCAGCCCTGCATGACTTAGAGCAGGGGTGTCTAAACTTGGGAACTTTAAGACTTGTGGACTTCAACTCCCAGAATTCCCCAGCCAGCCTGAAGCCAGTTGAAGTCCACAAGTCTTAAAGTTCCCAAGTTTGGACACCCATGACTTAGAGAATCTTTAGAATGACATTGTATTGTCTAGTCCCTGGCATTGATTATGCTGGCCAAGGTAGATAAGGAGATGAAGTCCAAAATATGGAAAGGGAACTGGTTGGAAGATATGGTTCGGGTGTCAGTAGAGACTGGCCACCTTATGGGACTGACTGTGATAGTGACTGTGATTGTGACTACCATCATTACAACCCTCACAGACGCTCCTTTCCCCCGGCTTTTCCCCGTGACTCAGCCTTTGCTTTAACATCATTGCTATCAGCTGCATAACCATCTGTTGAGAGCCATGTGACTCTCTTTGAACTCGCAATCTTAATTTAAAAGCTGCGCATTTTTATTTCTTTTTTTAAACAAATTCTTGCTTTTCTTTTCTCTCCTTCCTTCTGCCTTAGCATGGGATATGTATGTGTATGCTTGTAATCGAGTGAATGCTCCCACTTTTATTGCAATTATCGTATCTTTCTGTTTTAACTTTAACGTGGGGATTGCTTGTGTGAGTGAATGATTATGCCTGACTCGGAGGGCCTGCTGGGGAATGCGGGGGTCACCGGGGTGGTTGGGGGGACTACTGCCACGGGAGTGGGTTGGAGCATTGCGGTCGTAACAGGGAGGGGCAGATATGGCGGGGACTTTAGGGCTGGCCATTACCGGGGAAGGAGGGCTCGCCACATCACAGAGATCCCTCCTTCCGGCCCTATGAGTCCCACTCTGAGGCCAGATGGCGCGAGTAGTCAGGACCCTGGTCTCAGGCTGTTGTTGCTAAATGCCAGGTCTGTTGTTCACAAGGCTCCCCTCGTCCGGGACTTAATTTTTGACGAGAGGGCAGACTTGGCATGTATTACTGAAACCTGGCTGGGCCCAGAGGGAGGAGTCCCCCTCGTAGAGCTGTGCCCAGAAGGATTTCAGGTGCTCCATCAGCCGAGAGCTCAGAGAAGGGGCGGGGGTTTGGCTATTGTTATCCGGGAGTCTTTAGCACCTCGTAGGATCCCTGCTCCGGAGCTTGCCGTGTGTGAGTCCCTGCTGGTGAAGTTGGACCTCAAGGGTCAAGTGGGTTTGCTGCTAACGTACCTGCCTCCCAACTGCGTTGCAGCAGCCCTCCCCTCGCTCCTCGAGTCAGTAGCCGAGCTGGCAATTGAGTTCCCCAGGCTTATGGTTCTGGGGGACTTTAATTTGCCTTCGCTCGGTGAACACTCTGACGGACCGCAGGAGTTCATGGCCTCCATGACAGCCATGGGCTTGACCCAGGTAATTCGGGGCCCAACCCACTCAGCGGGTCACATGCTCGACCTCGTATTCCTCTCGGAGCAGTGGATTTGTGATCTTGGTCTGAGGGGTAATGAGATCATACCCCTGTCGTGGTCAGACCACTGCCTACTGAGGCTTGACTTCCGGAGGCCAAACCCCCACCGTAGGGAGGAGGAACCGACCAGGTGGTTCCGCCCCAGGCGACTTATGGTCCCCTTGAGGTTCCAGACGGAGCTTGGGGTTATTCCTGATACTCTCGCCCACAGTTCGGCGGAGACTCTGGTTGCTGCCTGGTACTCGGCGGCATCGGAGTCTCTCGACCGGATTGCGCCACTACGGCCCCTCCGGGTCGGCAGATCCCGGAGGCCTCCTTGGTTTACCGAGGAGCTCCGGGAGAAGAAGCGCCGGAGGAGACGCCTAGAGCACTTGTGGAGGTCCGATAAGTCCGAATCGAACCGAACACTTTTGACAACATGCACCAAGGAATACATCAGGGCATTGAGGGCAGCTAAAAGAACACATATTGCCACCTTGGTTGCATCCGCTGAGTCCCGCCCAGCCGCCCTGTTTAGGATTACCCGCTCCCTCCTAAATAGGAGGGACGTGGGGGACCCCCTACAGGGTAAGGCTGAGGAGTATGCCCAGTTCTTAGCGGACAAAGTTGCTCGGTTTCGGTCGGACTTGGACTCCACCTCTGCAGATCCAGCTGAGTCACAAGGGGATTACTTGGCAAACCATCTCTGGGATGAGTTTCAGGATGTTGCCTCTGGGGATGTGGACAAGGCCATACGAGCTGTGAGTGCCTCCACCTGTATACTGGACCCGTGTCCCTCCTGGCTGGTTGCCAACAGCAGTGAGGTGACACGCGGCTGGATCCAGGCGGTCGTGACCGCCTCCCTTCGGGAGGGGCACTTCCCCACCGCGCTTAAAACGGCGGTGGTGAGACCCCTCCTGAAGAAACCATCCTTGGATCCAGCTGTTTTTAACAATTACCGTCCAGTCTCCAACCTCCCCTTTGTTGGGAAGATTGTCGAGAAGGTGGTGGCCTTCCAGCTTCAACGGTCCTTGGAGGAAGCTAGTTACCTTGACCCCTTCCAGTCCGGCTTCAGACCTGGTTACAGCACAGAAACCGCTTTGGTCGCATTGACCGATGATCTCTGGAGAGCCAGAGATGGAGGCCATGCGTCCATCCTGGTTCTCCTTGACCTCTCGGCGGCTTTCGATACCATCGACCATGGTATCCTTCTGCGACGACTGCGGGAGGTGGGGGTGGGAGGCACTGTTTGCAGTGGTTCTCCTCCTACCTCTCGGACAGGTCGCAGTCGGTGTTGGTCGGGGGGCAGAGATCATCCCTGAGGCCCCTAACATATGGGGTGCCGCAGGGTTCGGTCTTATCCCCCCTACTATTTAACATATACATGAAACCGCTGGGCGAGATCATTTGGAGGCACGGGATAAAATACCATCAATATGCGGACGATACTCAATTGTATCTGTCCACCCCGTGCCAACTCAATGAAGCGGTGGACATGATGAACCGGGGCCTTGAGGCCGTTAAGAACTGGATGAGTGCTAACAAACTGGTACTCAACCCAGACAAGACCGAGTGGCTGTTGTGTTTCCCTCCCAACAATTTGGCCAGTGTTCCATCGCTCAGGCTGGGGGGTCAAATTTTACACCCCTCAGATAGGGTTCGCAACTTGGGAGTCCTCCTGGACCCACAGCTGACTTTCGACCATCATTTGTCGGCTGTGACCAGGGGGGCATTTGCCCAGGTTCGCCTGGTCCGCCAGTTGCGACCCTACCTGAACCGGGAGGCCCTCGCAACAGTCACTCGAGCCCTTGTGATCTCTAGGCTGGAATACTGCAATGTGCTCTACATGGGGCTGCCCTTGAAGTGCATTCGGCGACTGCAGTTAGTCCAGAATGCGGCCGCGCGAGTGATAGTGGGCGCACCGCGGTTCGCCCACATAACACCAATCCTCCGCGAGCTGCACTGGCTGCCTGTTGATCTCCGGGTGCGCTTCAGGGTATTACTTACCACCTATAAAGCCCTCCATGGTAGTGGATCTGAGTACTTGAGAGACCGCCTCCTGCCGATTACCTCCCTCCGGCCAATTAGATCGCACAGATTGGGCCTCCTCCGAATCCCATCCGCCAGTCAATGCCGACTGGCGACTACACGGAGGAGAGCCTTTTCAGTAGCAGCTCCGACCCTGTGGAACGACCTCCCCGTCGAGATTCGCATCCTCACCACCGTCCAGACCTTCCGTCAGGCCTGGGGATAAGTTTCTAATTTGCCCCGCCCGAGTGTTGAGTGTTGAATGAAAGTTGCGCTTTTACTGTTTATTTTATTCACATATTGTTTATGTCTTTGTATTGCACCCCCCTTTTCCTATGAATGTAAGCCGCCCTGAGTCCCCTCAGGGAAAAGGGCGGCCTATAAATCCCAAATAAATGAAATGAAAATGAAATATTTACACTGTTCCTCTTGATTTTGTATCTCAGGTCTGACACTGAAGGTGCTGACACACAATCTCATGAAGTGTTAAACACCTAGAAGGAAATTGCATAACAATATTTAAACATTTTCTTGTTCCTGCACTTGGACTAAAGTCTGAGGAGCACAACAGAATCCATAATGGCTTGATAAAGAGAAACCATAGTTAAGTTAATAGATCTAGAAGGTTTCTACAGCAATTCTTAATTTCTCTAAGTAGAGATAAAAAATGTTAGAAATTCTAGAAATGCTAGAGAGAAGCTCCCTGAAGATGGGCTCCAGCACAAGTCCAAAAGCATGTAAGACAAAACTTCTGGTCCCAGTAACCGACCCAGATTGGATCCTGCAACATTATCTCGGGACTTCTTTCATGAGAAAATGTACTGTCGGAAATAGGACGGGGATGGGAGAACTGTAATTCTGTCAGGTGAAGTGGACCACAATTTCCAGCATTTCCAGCTATTAGGACCAGAGATGGCCTTTGCTAGAAGATGTAGTTCACTAACATGGGAGACTCATCAGTTTTCCTTTTGAAGTGGACAGTTCTAAGTTAAAACAACTGAATGTTCTGACTTGTATACAGGAACATTCTACGTTCTCATATATAGGTGACAAAAGGCAGATTGTACTGATTTGCCATAGAACAGGGTGGAGGCCATTTGAAGGGGTCCATGAGCATTTCCAAAGAGATTGTGGAGTTTTGACTTGTTTGTGCTTTGTCCTCTACAACCATATCTCTGCTCTCACCTAAAGCAAAACAACTTTGTGCGGGCTCTCTACGCTGCATTGGCCCTTTGATTAAGTAGAAGGAACAACTCAAAGAATTAAAATTTCCCACCTTGTTTTTAGTAATTCCCCCCCCCCCCATCCCTAGTTTTAAATTAGCTGTTGAAGCAGAAGAAATGACTGAAGTAAGAAGAATATTCTTGGCATTCAGAGTCAAGGATTTATAAAATTTCTTGAAAGCTTTTTAAAAAGTTTTTATTCCACCTTGAGCTCTCATTGTTATATTTCAGCTTTCACTTATTCTGAAGATTTTAAAGTGAATCTATGATTAGAGTCAGAGATTTTTCTTTTCAGTTTAATGAACAAATAGATTGAAAGATCTTATGGAATTTTGTTATCATATATGAAAACAGCGGCGAGACTTTTATATCCACAAAAGTAGAAGGACTTACAAATACCTACATGGGAGAATGGATGGTCAAGGTAATAGATTTTAATTGAGATGGCTAATTTGAGAGCTTTGATTAAAGAAAAGACTTTGATCAATCTTATTTCTACTTGAAAACCACTTTTGAATTTTTTGCAAGAAATTATAAGAAATGAGATGTTGATTTTGGGATTTGACGATTAGAATTATATGGAAGTATACAAATGTAGACCTTAAAGTAAGAGTTTGTTGTATTGTTTATTTATATCTGTTCCAAAGAAAGTCAGAAGTCATTCTTTTTCTATTTTTCTTAGTTTTTATTTTCTTTTTTGCATATTTATTTTCCTTTTTTCTTAATCATTTTTCTTTTTCAGTTCTTTTTTTTTTTGCCCATTTATCTTTTAATCTTGATGTTTTTTTTGAAAATCAATAAAGTTCTGTTAAAGAAAAAAGAGGAAAATTGTGGGAAGAGGGAGACCATAAAACATGGACAGGTTTTGTTTGGACTGAAATCCTTTAAAAAACAAACAAACCCAAAAGCTTATATACTTGACAAATGAAAGTGAGAGTTTGGCAGAAATACCTTAAGAAGGATAATCTGAAAAGCACTGAACCATTGAACAGAGTAGATTTTAGTGGTGTCACTCGAAAAGCTTGTTTTATATATAAAAAAACCTCAAATATATGATGGTCATAAAAACTTTTACAGAGTCATCTGTTTGAATAAGTCAGTTTTACAGTTCAACAAGCAAACTGGACAGATTGCATTTTGGGGCCAAAACATCTAATGTCCCCAAATAGCATGTTAGAGAATGACTGTGCTTGATGCACACTTCCTTACAAGAAAGACCTGCCTTTAAAAGCAAACTCATGCAGATACCTAGATTATGGTTATGAGAAAACATACCATAAGCAGTCATACTTTTTTCTGTATAAAATGATGTATAAATCTGCCTAATTTCAAGGTGAAGGACTAGTACTGCAAAATAATATTTGTTTGGCCCTTTGGCTAAGATCAAATGTGATTGTTAATTATTCTGCCCAGGACATCTTAAATGGAGAAAAAAACAAACAAAAAACCCACCCAGAAATTCATACCTTCTGCTTACAAAACACCTCAGGTTGAAATTAATTGCCATTAAGTCCCAATGAATTCACCATAGGCAGGGTATAAGCAGACTGTTTAAGGAATACCACCCTTTGACTCACCAGAAATATAACAGGAAGCACTCTGATAGATTCAGGTTTTCTTAAGACTCTCATTTAGATTATAGGGATGGGGAATCAAAGAGATGCAGCTGTTCTTCCAACTTTATTGTGGGTAAAATGACAGCTGCTGATAGCACCATGCAGAAAGCATACTTGCACTAAAGGGCTGGGATAGAAACCAGGAGACTGTGAGTTCTAGTCCTACCTTAGGCCTGAAAGCCAGTTGGGAGACCTGGCTGTTTCTTAGCCCAATCTACCTCACTGAGTTGTTGCAGGGAAAATAGAAGGGGAAGGAATGTTAAGTATGTTCACTGCCTTGGATTATTTATAAAGTAATAACGCCTGGATAAAAATCTAACCAACAATTAAATAAAACATTCCTTATCACATATCTTTTAATCAGCACTGGATAAACAAGAATACCCCCATCTATTAAACAAACCAGGAAGAAACAATGCCCTAATCAAGGTTGATAGAACAAGCTGTCACAAAATTCCATTCCCCCATGCATTGATGATGTTACCTAGCCTGGTAATAAAACATTTGCAAGAAGGGGACCAAGCTCAGAGAACACCAAAACCCAACAATGGAAGGCCGAGTTACATATATCCCCCTACATTATAGATGTTGCCATGGCAACTCCATGTACTGTAAATCTGTTTTTTTTTTCAGTTTACAAATCTCAAGGATATGGATAGGATGTATACAGAGATGAGAACTACTACCTGGGTATTCAGTCCATATCCTTTCTTAGCTGATTAAATGGGATAAGATTCAGTACAGAAGGTGATCAATGGCTTTAATGACTGCATGAATTCCCATCACCCACCTTCAAAGAGTAGTTTTGCTTTTATTAAGCATAAATCCTCCATTGATATGAGAGATTGTAATGAGTAAGGGAGATGACCTTGCAAGAGATATGCCAAAACCATTACACATGCAAAGGGGAGGAAACATTTAATTCCTGGGAATCATGACGGTATTTGGAAATGGCTCAGGCAAACATCTCCCTGATTCACTGGGACATAGGAAGATGGGAAAATAAAGGGTAAAGACTTGAAATATTCTGTTGTTATATCTTATCTCAGGAAAGTATAGTTCTAATCTTTTGTGGAGATAACTTTCTAGTTTGGATTACCTAGTGGCACTGACATAAATCTGTACAATCATAGTTAACCTCAGATATTCAGTTTTGGGGTGGGGTGGGGGGGTGGTAGCTCCACATTTCCAGATATATTTGAATAATTTTCATTTTTGAACCTATTTCAATCAGGTTTCAAAAAGAATATAATTCTGAAACTGTAGTGGACATCTTAGTGGATGACTTGTACCAGATAGCGGGAAGATGTCTCTGCTAATTCTTCTGAATCCCTCTGTGGATCTTGACAAGATCAAATCTGGTTACCTTCTAGATCACCTGGTAATGCCGGTTGATTTTGGAGTGCTGTTTTGGTCTTTTGTCTTGGGCCAGGTCTAGAGGCTGGTGCCGCTGGAGAACTAAATTGACCTGATATCCCACATGGTTCCATCTTGGCCTCCATACTGTTCAAATGATCCCTCTACTAGAGGGATTTGAAATGTTGGGCTACAGTTACCATAATATGCTAATGACACTCAAATCTATTGCTTCTAACCATCCAACTCCATTTTGGAGAACAAGTTAAAATTAAATCCAGATAACACAGAAATGCTGTTCAAACTAGATTCAGTGACTGAAGTTCAGTCTCCCATTCCATTCCCCACCATCCAGTCAGAGTTGAATAAGCTTCTTGGATGAGAAGCAAAACATCTTCAAAGAAAAACCAGAAAGTCCAGTTGCCTCTTAAAAAAGCACCTTTTGGACAATCATGACCTAGATGACTGAGAATCTCCATAAACAAATCTCTCTAAAAGTTATGCATTTATCTTCATACCTGCAGTAAAATCCAGAAACAGCAAAAGGTTCAAGGAAGCACTCCCAAGTCTCTAAAAATTATGCTTTTAGGGACTTAGAAGTGCTTCCTTGGGCCTTTTGCTGTTTCTGGATTTTACTGCAGATATGAAGATAAATGCTTTCACCCAATTATGCCTAGAGCACCAGCTGTAGCTTTCCCAAGCTTGTTGATAACTTTTGCCAAACTGGATTTGGCAAAGGTTATCCATTTCTTTGATTAGTGCGATATGCTCTGCCAGGGCCATCCTTTCAATGTTTTCAATAATTGCAGTTAGTGAAAATAAAGCAGCTAACTCCTAATTAATTCAAGTTACAGGAACCAGTTACCTGCTAGGCAAAATTTAAAGTTTGTTATTGGCTTTTAATTTCATTTTGTTTTATTTACTGAATACCATAGATAGCTAAGAAAACAAACAAATGGATCACAGAACTTATCAACCCGGATGTCGCACTCAAAGTACAAATAACCAAGCTCAAATCATCCAACTTTGGACCCAAATCTTTGGAAAAGGTTTTAATGCTGAGAAAGGGAAGAGGATTAGCTACAGGTGGGACAGACTCAGTTAAACTAGCAACTACTCAAGAATCTGGATGAAGCTCCCAGTTAGCACTGGGATCACAGACCACACCCAAAGGTGCTTTTTGAGAAGGTACCGATAATAGACATGTTTACTCAACTTATACATAACCTATTTTGGGGGGGGGGCAACCCTTATTTTGTAAAAATAAAAAAAGTCTCTCACTATTCTATTGTTTAGATCTGTAGCATCACATCATGTGAAAAAAATACATCAGTAGAAGATGAAAGCTGTGGAATAAAATGCCTGTGATACGTAATTGTTAATGAAGTTCTAGACAGCTAAAGGCAATTAATCTCCCTCAAACTGCCTTTGTGTTCCAGATGTAGTTAGATATATCAGAGCAAGAAATCTTATTTGAAGTATTTTGAGGCATCTTATGACAAATTCAAAGAAGAAAGTTCAGAAAAGGGCATCAAATATGATCAGAGGACTAGTAACTAAGTTGTCAAAAGAGATATTTAAAGAGATAGAAATGTTAGTCTTCATAAATGATAGCACTCTTCAAATATTCGAAAAGATATTTGGCTTTAGTTACTTAACTTTGGATAGTTTTCTAGTGTTCATGTAGAATTTATCATAAGATTACATTCCTATTTCTAACCATCATCAAGTTGTCATCGGATAGCAATATCTGAATATCAGCTGCTCTGATTGGTACCCTTTAATGACTACCCATGACATATTGGCAGAGCTTAGCACATAAAACAACACACAAGTAACCCTTAGCTCAGTGATGTGAAACTCAGTGGTGTCATGGCAGTATCACATGACATATCAGGACTTTTTTCCTCTTCACTAAACTGGGCATGGGCGTAGTCAGTGCGTGACACATCTAGCCCATGGGCTGGGAGTTTGACAGCCCTGCCTTAGCTTATGACTATTAATTGAGCATCCCTACAGAGTTACAATAACACTTAATGAATGAGATCTCTAATTGATGCTTGGCTACCGCAGCATCCCTATAGGCATGTGATCGTGATCTGACTGCTTCTGACTGGCTGTAATACCATACAATCATGTGACCACCATTGGTGTCATTTCCTGCCAACTTTCCCAAAAAGTCAATGGAAAAGCTAGCAGGGAAGTTTACAAATTGCTGGAGTAAGTCTCTCCCACCCATGTACCACCCCCCAGCTCCTCTTTATTTGCACCATGCTGGATACCTACACTCACTCCTGGAGCTTCCCTACACTCCTTCACATCCTTGTGCACCCATCACAGCTCTGTGCACCCTCCCTGAGTCTCCCTGTAGCTCCTTTGCACCCTTGTGTACCCCTGTACACCCTAACACACCCTCCCCACATCTCCGTCACACCTTTCCCAATCCTTGTTGCACCTTTCTCAAACACCCTTGCATGCCCTCATGCACCTTACCAGAGCCTTGCTCTGCCTACCTCACACACTTGTGCATAGTCCCTGACCTTCTTTACATCTCCCCGGTGTCCTGGGGCATCCCTCACACCCTCTCCCGTTCAGAGGTATCCCTTACCTGCCTGCTAGTGCACCTGCAACTTCCTGCTGGTTTCTTCATTGATACGGTTCTGGGAAGCTGGCAGGAAATTGCCTCCCCCTAATGACCATGGGATTCAACAAATAATGGCAACTGGGACTTCCAAGATTGCTGTCACTAAGTGATGTGGTCACACCACTTAACAACAGAAACATCAGTCCCAATTGCCAGTTGAGGACTACCTCATTTAGTAACCAAACGGACCATTTGGTTGTTAAGTGAAGTGGTTATTACATGAAACCTTGACTATGGTTATGATCTTACTTCAGTTTTCCCTTTTTTAAAGACCTGCAGAGGTTGTCATTAAACAAGGACTACCTCTATGTCAGTGGTTCCCAAACTTGGCAACTTTAAGACTTGTGGACTTCAACTCCCAGAATTCTGGCTGGAGAACTCTGGGAGTTGAAGTCCACAAGTCTTAAAGTTGCCAAGTTTGGGAACCACTGCTCTATGTGGTACCACATAGAATAGCAAACAGGAGGAACAGCAGAGTAACAACAAATGTAGGAAATTAATTATCAGGAAGTGACTCACTATATTAATACACTGACAGAACTGAAACAGCATACAAAACAGTTGAAAGTTGGGATGGTGGTGATGGAACCAGTCTGGTTTAAATAAAACAATTACTTATGAAAGCCCTTGTAATTACTAAAGAGTCACAAACATGACATGACAATGCAGGTGCTTGCTTTGAGGAAAGGTGAGCTGATAGTCCTTGGGTCTTAGGCTGGTTGGGTCTTATTCTGCTCCAGCTTGAAAGCCTCAGTTGCTTGGGTCTCACCCTGTAGCTACAAACAGGCTGAATCCCACCACTGACTACGTGGCCTATCTACTCCTGGGAAACTGTGATATCCTATTTTCTGTCTGAAAATCATGCCATGAGTTCATGTCAGTCTTTGCATGGGGCTGATTCAAGAGTCTTGTGGATGTCCTCGTTAAGTTCTCTCCTCTAGTCTTGCTGGCAGTGCACCTCCTTCCTGCTTCCTGCACTGTTGCTACTTTGCTCTAAAAAGGAAGGATTTGCTCTCATTCTGTCTTAGTGATTAATGTCGAAAAAGAAGGCCAGCGTATAATCTAATCCTACTGTCCCTTTGAGCACTCTCATTAAACTACAGCTTCCAGGTC
The DNA here is from genome assembly GCF_051295495.1 of Thamnophis sirtalis. Classification (NCBI taxonomy): domain Eukaryota; kingdom Metazoa; phylum Chordata; class Lepidosauria; order Squamata; family Natricidae; genus Thamnophis; species Thamnophis sirtalis. The sequence continues at coordinate 121,680,386 of NW_028261383.1, forward strand.
CATTTGGAGAGAATAATTGCCATTAGAATATATTTTTTGTAGAGCAACATTTAACAATGTGTGATTGTTCCACATATACATCTCAGAAATGCTGCTGTTTTTTTTTAAAATAAAAAACACCTTTATTAATTAAAATCTAGTGCAGAGATATCAGATATTAGAAACATTTATTTATTTGGAAAATTGATATGGTTGTCAGTTAAAAGCAAACCGTCAAAAAGACATATGAAAAAGAACGTCAAAATACAAGATAAAGAAAACGTTAAAAAAAACATAAACTGAGACACCATTGCAAATTCTCAACACAACTACATCTATAAAACCCTGACACCCAGTTTGGCCTAGTGGTTAGGGCCTGAGGCTAGAAGCCAGTATACTATGAGTTTTATGTAGTTCTGGTCAAATAATTTTGAACCAGTCATTCTCTCTCAAAGGCAAATGACCTTACAGGATTGTTGTCGTGAGAAAAATAGGAGTAGGAAGGAGCATTATGTATACTCACGACCTTGAGTTACTTATGAAAATGATCAAGGTGGAAATAAAAAATAAAATAAAAAATAAAGTAAAATAATAAAATAAAATAAAATAAATGCAGAGCAGAGCAAAGCAAAGCATATTGGACTGAACAAACATCTTGGCCCAGGGAAAGGCCAAGTCTTCATAGCCTTCTGGATCTCAGAGGGGAGGTGATTCCAGGGGGTAAACACTGCAACACAGAAGTTATATTGCCTTGGTGACATTGTCTGATGAGCACATATAGAGGGTTCCCTCACTGGACTTTTGATATATGTGATGTTGAAGACTAGGCACTATTAACAGTGATCATCTAGTCTAATTAACTCTACATTGAATACATTCCATGATACACGTTTCCCCTTAAATAGCTGCATTGAGGAAGAAACTAAAGCCAAACTCACTTGCAAAACAATAAAAATAGTGATTCAAAAGAAAGATTATACTTCTTTATCTGAAAGATGTAGATTTCTTTTAGAATAAATATGATGTGGCTCTCTGAGACCTTGACTGGCAATGCTCATAAAGTAGAGATGTTACCAAAGACTCTCTCAGAGAATTACCCAGTGGCTTTAATTTTAAAAGAAAAAAATTACTCAGGTAGAAATTGAACGAGATATTGTTGCAAAAGGAAATAGTAGTGGAGAATTGAAAAAAAAGAAGTTAAAAGAAATTTTGAAAAAATAATCTTAAGAGTGGCTCAGAAATCAGAATGGTTTGAAATGCAAACAAATTTTTTTATAACTGGATATTTCATACAATGTAACACTGAATTTAAAAAGAAAAAGCAGGAGAAAATACAAGTGATTTTGAATCAAATTAAAAAAGAAGAGCTCTAAAAATGTTCCCAGAGGAGACAACTATTATCTACCAAATGAAACTTCTATAGAAGCCACTCTCTGTTTTAACAGTGAGAGACATGGAAATAAACATGAATTATGCAAAACAAAAAAGTTCTGAGTTTATAAATAAACTGAGGAAATAATTGGCATACAAGTTGTGAAAACAAAAAGAAAAGAAAGTAATACTAAATTTACAAGAAAGAAATACTGCAATGACATAATGCAAATTTATGAAAAGTCTTTCACCAGTATTATTCTATTCTATATAAAGATAAAGAAAAAGTGGATGAATATTTATATAAATGGCATTTCTGAATATTACAGTGAATCAGAAACAACTTTTGAATGGACCTATAACAATAAGGGAAGTTTGTAAAGCTATTTAAAAAAATTAAAACAAGAAAGGCACCTGGTCCAGATGGTTTGCCAGCCTTATTATAAATGTTTTGAGGACAAACTTTTGTAACCTTTACAACAAATGATTAACATTATTTTACAGAATGGAATGATTCCTGGCAGCCAATATAGCATTAATATTTAAAGAGGCCAAGGAGCAGATTTTAATAATAAATTATCAACCAGTACCTTTATTGAATAATTACTATAAGTTGTTTACAATGATTTTGGCTGAAAATCACAATATAAAGTGATTTTTACAACCACTGGGCAAAGTAAAACTAAATTTGAAATACAATTGTGTATCAATCATGAAAATGTAAATGCTAAAATGTATAAACTTTGTTAAAATTTCAAATGGAAGTAGTTTAGGTTAAACAATGTATGATGAAATGGACTAAAAATGTTGGTTGTAATATACAAATGGACTAAGGAAAAATATATGGTGGTCAAAAAGGTTGAAATTTACATTATATTATGATCTTAAAGAAGTTTACAAAATGGTGTATCCTTGGTAATGATGCCAGAGAAATAATCCAGAATGTATAACAGCGTTCCAAATCAGTGTTGAAAATGTGAACAACATGAGAGGACATTTTATCACACTCGGTACACATATTAAAAAAAATCTTTGGATTCAAAAACACACATTGATACAGAGGATTTTTAAAGAATAATATTCATTTGAAGGTAGAACTTTTCCTTTCAGGATTGATTGATACACAGTTAGAAAACAATTACTGAAGATTATTTCAATACATGATTACTGTGGCAAGATTATTATCTGCACAAAAATGGGGGGGGGGGGGGAAATCAGTATTATTGGTGAAATTGACCGAACTTGCTGAGGTGGATAGGCTGACTTCCTTGATTAGAGAAAGAACATTATGGACATTTATCAATGACTGGAAACTGCTTAGGTCTCTTTTATGTAAAAAAAGAAAATGATTTTGTGACTTATACATTTGATGATTAGAAAGGTAATAGAAAGAAGGGAATTATGATGTAATCTTAGAGAGGTTTGATTAAAATTGCAAGAATAACCACTGAGAAGAAAATCAGAAGTCATTTCTTTAGATATTTTTTCATGCTTTCTGTCCTTTTCTGATTTAATTTTTTTCTCTATCTCTTTTTTCTTTGCCTCTTCCTTTTCTTCCTTTTCTTCTTTTTACACATTTACTCTGCTTTTTATTTGGATTTATTTCTTATTATATATGTAACAACCTTTTAATAAAAAAGCACCTTAAAAAGGAAGTTCTCATTGTAGTTCAATCCAGCTAGCAATGCTCCATCAAACCATCCCCTGTGGAGTTTCATACTTTAAGTTCTGCTCTAGATGTTCAGGAACAGCCTATCCAGCCAAGGAAAACAAATCATGGCTTTGAATAGCAAAATCTGAGCAACTAAAAGCTATTTGTTTAAAAAGAGAACATCACCCCACTTGCATCTTTTCTCCTTCCTGTTCTGGGTTGACTAGCACTAGAGTTATTCATGGAAAACAGGAGTTTGGTGGTTGGTTTATTTATTTATTTCCAATATAGCTTTTCTCTCCTTTGCACAGGGCTTGTAACGTGCTATGCAGATGAAAATTGGGAGGTGGGGCAGGGGAGAGATTAGAGAAATCAAATCCATTTTTTTGAAGGAAACACTTAATTGGACAGGTTTTGTTTTTAATATATAAGCGCCCTACAGGGTATTCATTGCCCGAACCTATCCGTTTTTCCATTTGTTTTTTTAATGGAAAAGAAGATGGGTTCTGAATAATGAAAATGAATTAGCTTTGGCTTAATGGCATGCTGAGAAAAACTGAAAGATTCGGCTGCCTTCTTTTCTCCCAAGAAGTAAATTTGAGGGAAGGCAGGATCTGGTAATAGATCTCTCCTTGACAATGGGATCTTGTTTTCAAGAGATGGAATGAATTTATCTAGCCACCCACCTTTCCATTTTTACTTGACTCTGGGTGGCTTGCTATAACACAAATAAAAATGCAAAATACAGAATATAAACCAAAAATAAAAACATATTGCAGATGGATATGATGTAATCCAACAGGCATGTAGCCAGCAGGCATATCACCAGCAGACCCACACCCAGGGCCCTCAACGTGTGCATTAAGCCAGGTTCTGAAGGCCTTACAAAAGGCCTACAGGGATGTGGCCAATCTCAGGGGGAAATATGTTTCAAAGGGTGGGTGCCATGGCAGAAAAGGCTTTCCTTCTGGACTCTGCCAGCTGACACTCCCTAGCTGACAGTATCAGGAGCATGCCCTTCCTGTTAGATTGGACAGGCTGGGTATAAACAACTAGGGAGAGGCAGTCCTGTAAGTACTGCCCTAAGTCATGAAGGGTTTTAAAGATGACAGCCAAAACCTTGAATTGCATCAGGAAGCACATCAGAAACTAATGCAGCTTGCACAGGAGTCATGTCACATGTGTGGAGTAACTGGAGCACTAGCTGCCTGCATTGTTGCATTTTGTACCAGTTGAAGCTTCCAAATACTCTTCAAGAGGTAAAGTATATAAAGCATATTGCAGTAATCCAATCTGGAGGTCATAAAGTCATGAGTGCTTCCCAGAACCAACAGCCGTGGCAGGGAGACAACAAGACATCCCCTGCAAAACACCAATCAACTGTCAACCAGCTTGTATGTTTAGCAACATTTGGCAGCATAACAGCAGCAGGAAGAAGAGTAGAAGCCTGTGGGTGACTTGCATGGATGAAGAAAGAATCACTTTGGATGAGACCAAGAGAGGAGTGACTAATGGCAGCTTCCTAGAAGATCAAAGGGCAGCTATTCTTTTTTGGGACTTGGGGTGCCGGGGATATGAGTTGGTTGATATGAGAGATGCTGGGACAGGCTGAAGGGCTGGTGTCGATTGGATGTCAGTGGATGCAGCTTCCATTCCCCTAATTTGTCTGGTGGCCATCTTGCCTTCCTCATATAAGAAGCCTCATTGAGATTTTGCAGCAGCATTTTTGCGTGGCTTACAGCCAATGAAGCTATTACGAGAAAAATGTAATAGAACACAAAGGCTTCTTCACAGACACTCTCCCCTATTTATGTGTAACCCTATAATTGGAAATAAGCATGAACATGGGAGCTAATTCTTTGCTATCAAGTGGAGATCAATGAAGTGAAGCAGTGGGTGGACACCAAAGGACATCTTATGAGCAATACTGTGTTTCCCTGAAAATACAACCTAACCCAAAAGTAAGTCCTAGCTTGATTTTTACATGTGTGCCTAATATAAACCCTAACCCCCCAAAAGCCCTAATTAAGACCCTGCCCACTACAGAGTGCAAGGGTAAAAATTAAGTTAGGGTGGGGATGGGAGGGGTGAAGCCTTGCACACCCTGACACCTGCCTTGCCACCCCTTTTCTTCTGCAGCTGGCAAGGCTTTCCTAAAGGCCTCTGCAGATGATAACAGAGCTCAGGATCAATCCAGAGCTCTGTTTTCAGCTGCAGAGGCCTTTAGGAAAGCCTTGCCAGCTGCAAAGGTTTCTGAAGGCCTCTGACAGCAAAAGGGGGGCCTGGGGCAATGCGCGCAAGTGAGGTGAGTCAATGGATGACATCTCCCTGGAAAATAAGAACTGTTTCCTTTTTTTTTTGGTGGCAAAAAAAGACAGTGTCTTATTTTGGGGGAAACACAGTATTGATAGAAAATGCAATCTTCTTATTTTCTAAGATTAAGCTCTAATTCAGCACTTCTGCAATCTTCTTGGTTGGCTGTTCACAGAATTTTGTGACAAATGGTTTGCTATATCCTCAATAGCAGCCCATCTGGCATAACCTAACTACATGAGTAAGCTTTTTTTCTTTAAATCTTTGGAAAATGCTTCTTCTAAATGATCTGTCCATGTTTCGGCTTTGTTCTAAATGTAAAATTTATAGTTGAATCCTTCCTTCCTTCCTTCCTTCCTTCCTTCCTTCCTTCCTTCCTTCCTTCCTTTCTTTCTTTCTTTCTTTCTATAATGAAATACACCTATCCCTCCATAGTGATAAATTTTTCAGAAGCATAAGAACTGTTCTGGTTTAAGGCACTTGTTAATCAATTTTACCTGTTCTCTTCATCCCCTTATTCTATCAAAGCCTTCATTTTATTCAAGACAATGCTAACGTAACTAAGCAGATCACAATCCTATCTGCTCTCAAACTCTTATTTTTATCTGCCATGGGTTTTTTTTCCATGGCCTGAGACAAAACCTCTTGTAGAAAACAGATCTTTGTGACATAAAAATCTATTCTTTGGAGGCATCTTGGTAGAAGGCATAAGAGAGACTCCAGTAAAGGCTAATACTAGAGATCAAAATCAGTCATCTCATCTCTAAGTAGAAAGAATATAGATGTAACAATATTCATATTTAGATTTTATTAGATGCAGGGAGGTTTTCTTTGCCAAAAGAGAAAAAAAATGCACTTTTAAAATGCCTGAACAGTTAGCTCTAACTCAAGCATTGCCGATTGCATTATAGTTGCTGCTATCTGTGCCAAGAGGCAAGGGAGCAAGAAGGAAGGAAAGCTGCCTAGAATCAAAACAAAAGGTTTGTGTTGCAAACAGCTTGGTTTGCCAAATAAAAAGAAAAAAAAACCAACAACAACTCTCATTAGACATGGCTCGTACACTGACTTAGATCAAACTCCTGAAAACTCATAAAAGCCCATGACACTCCCATTTAGCATTCTCTGGCTTGAGGTCCGAGTGGAGAGGAGATCCAGAGATTATATCCATTATATTCATTCTCAGACTGCGTGAATTTCAACAGTGACAAAAGAATTGGCTCCTAGGAGCTCGTCAGCAATCAGTCAGCATTTGATGGAGGTGAGACTAGAGATGACAAAAGCTCTGGGGAAATTACCAACTGGTTTAGGACTTGGGAACAGAAGAGAAGGAAAAGTATACGGCTGGCACAAGTCGAATGGATGTGTGGTTATACGCACAGTGATTTTCTTTCCTGGCGGGGAAACCTTTTTGCCACTGGGAATGCTACTCTGATCCAGAAAGCTGGAGCTCTTCGTTTCGTTCTTGTGTACAGCTGGATTTTTTTAAAAAAGGGCTGAGATTCTTCTCCTTTAACAGTTAAATAAAAGAGGCAGTTTTAACACTATAAAATTGCCCATTCTACTTCCAAAGACACACAAGCCTTAGTTTGGATTATGCACTGTAACATGCCATGCACAAACATCTGGCTGTGAGTTGGTAGCTGGGGGTAACAAATGTTTATGATATAGTCTTTACTTATTTATTCAGCTGGGTGGTTAATGGGCTGCCCTGTGAACTGTAGGCTTCTAGTTCCTGCCAGTTGGCTAACCATGCAAAAAAATAATACTATTTACCTATTAAATATATTTTAAGGCTATTCCGTCTGTGTCATATGCTTCAGTGGTGCCATTTTTCAAATTTAATTAATTCTTACCCCAATGAGTTGATTTGCAAAATATCACAGCTACTGTATTGTCCTTGATCATACAATAATTATAATAACAGCTATTATATTTTTCTGCTTGACAACTAGAATGACATACTCTGATTTTTCTACAGAGCTAATTTGTCCCAGCTCTACTTATTAAAATACAACTGACCACTGAGTCATTTCCCAAAACATACTGATAATGGGAAAGGATACATGATAAATCTGATAATGAAATTGCTCCTGTATCGATCACTTCCCTGACTTTATGTAATCATTGCAAATAACTCTGCAAGATATCCTATCCTGTTATACATATAGATATGGGGAGGAAAAGCATTTTATAGTGTGCAGAACTCTGGAAATATGGCTATATAACATATTTGTATCTCAGTTTGAAGTAGCAATTTACTTTACTCCAATAAACCTAACCTAACCTACTTGAATAATTGTTTGTACTAAGATCTATAAACTACATTACTCTTCCCCAATAGATTGCCCTTCACAGTGTCCTGTGTTGCTATTATAACTCCCACAATTCCTACCCAGCATGGGTGGCTGCTAGGAATTCTGGAAGAGTTATTCTAAATAAGTACCATGTTCCCCCCAAAATAAGACAGGGCTTTATTTTCTTTTGACCCCCAAAATAAGCACTTGGCCTTATTTTTGGGGAGGTCTCATTATTTTTGAGGTGCAGTAGGTGATGACCAAGATCACCTCATGGCTGTTGCTGTGTTACAATATTTTCAGGAAGGGCTTATTTTCAGGGGAGGGCTTATTTTAGTGCATGCCCTCAAAATCCTGATTGGGTTATTATCCAGGGAGGTCTTATTTTCAGGGAAACAGGGTATGCTCAGGGTTGCTGCCTAAATATTCGAACTACTAGTGGTGAAAAGTATAAAAGAAAGTAATGGATGCTTATTATTCTAGAAAATGAATAATGTAACCCCAAGGGTTACAAATCACTTTTAGATCTTAATGCCAATTGTCAGAATCAGGTCTTTAATGCTCTTGGTATTGGACCTGGCTACTTGAGAGACCGCCTCCTGCCATTAACCTCCCAACGACCAATTAGATCACACAGGTTGGGCCTCCTCCGGGTGCCGTCGACTGGACAATGCCGGTTGGCGGCTCCCCGAGGGAGGGCCTTCTCTGTAGCTGCACCGGCCTTGTGGAACGAGCTACCCACGGAGATCCAGACCCTCACCACTCTCCCAGCCTTCCATAAAGCGACCAAGACCTGGCTGTTCCGGCAGGCCTGGGGCTGTTGATTATTCCAGCCCCATTTGATGAAATGGATGTTGTGTTGATTTTAATTCTGTAATTTTAAATGTTTTAAATGTTTTTATTTGTTGTGAGCCGCCCAGAGTCCCTAGGGAGTGGGCGGCATACAAATACCATTAAAGTTTGAAAGTAAAGTTCTGGAAAGCCAGCACAGTCTACTTTACCTCTGGGGGCAAGGTGTTCCATAGGCAAGGAAAATAGCAAAAAAGGTCCTCTTCCTAACCCATCAGTTGAAATTCTTTAACAAACAGGATGTTTTCCTCCTGCAGGTGGGATGGGTTGATGTACTCTCCGAAAAGATTCATCTTACAATTTAGATTTGGGGGTAGCCAAATCTCTCTAAATTTGCAATTGCAAATTTGCAACCAAGAGGTCATCAAAATGGGGGACATTGTTTCTTTCACAATGAAGAGTTTTCATTGTGATGACTGTTTTGTCACTATACGTGACTTCCTATCCCATTTCCATTTCTCACTTCCAAAATGTTCCTTAAAATCCAAAGCAGTTGGAGACATGATCTAGATTGATATTCAAGCACTGGAAAACATGTGTTACATAGGCCACAGTATCTATCAGCTGAGATCCTTAAAATAAGTTCAAAGTATTTGTTTGTCAGCATTTACCAATGCCCCATACAGTGCATCTTTTTGTAAATGCCTACATGAGACACTATGTATTTTCAAATTACAAAAGAAAATCAGAAAATTCAGCAACGCAGATAACTCTAGAGGAAGTAGATTTACAATGCAGTTTGTTGTTTCTCTTTCAAGATTGGTGTTGACTTTGCAGACTTTTTTCAGATTTCTTTCTATGTTGATAAACAGCTCCAAAAGACATTGACAGAAGAGGGAATCTTTTGTACGGGTATTCTATGAAAAGACTGCTGCTTCCTTTAATACAGGCAGTTGTTGGGACAGCAAGCCATTCTGCTCGAGCTTTTTACCAAGAGTACCCCAGAGGTGAAACAGCTGTTAATCTGATTTTTGAATGAGAAGGCAACAAAACTGAGTGCTTAGTCTAGATAATTAGAATTGTCACAGTGGTTTTTACAAAGCCAACATTAAATGGGAATTTTCCAAAGCTTAGTGGTGACTCAGAGTGTTCCATTTCTTCTCTTAATGGATATTGCTATCTTTTATAACTTATGTTTTTATGTTTAGCATCAACTCCTTCCTCTTGTTTTCATAGACAAATAAAGTGACTTTTTGTACTCTTTGATGAAACCAAGACCTTTCTCCACTTGCCCCTAACCACAGTATAAACATACCTTGACACTGCTTTTCCCTGCTGTGCCCCATGATGATGCTTCCATTTGAGTCTCTAGCTGAAGGCATGACTTTCCCAACCCAGTTCTACTTCAAGGAAGCACCATGACAGTGAATGCTCTAGAAGTTGTGCTGGAGTAGCTTTGCTCTTTTGATATCGTATAGGCTGTATGCTACCATGATCTAAGGATGGAAGGAGTCCAATCCCATCTATATTGAGCCGGTACTTGGACACTTTCAGGATCTGGATAGACAGGAACAAATGCAGACTGAATCCCTTTTGAATGGAATGGCTCTGGGTTTATGAATCAAACAATCATAAGATAATTCTGAAAATAGTCAGTTCACAATTTTGGAATCTTCCTGGCTGGCGTCTGTGACCAGAAGCTCTTTTGAACAATTGTGATCATTCCTGATTCCTGGTCACTTGTGAATTAGTCACCTCCTGCTTGAGACTACTGTAAAGCGTTCTGTATGAGACTGTTGTTAAAAAAGCATTTGAAGTCTACAATTGCTGCAAAATACAATGGCCTAGACAGGGATAGGTGTGATATATAGCTTTGGATTCTGTAGGAACGAACAAAGTTTGGAAAAATCTTTGTTCACACCAGCCGCTTTTTATTTCCTTCAAAGGAGCAATTGTAAGTATGACAGCAGTTGTTCACACACAGTAATACCGTACTTCTGTTTAAAAACCTGTTACAATCAATTGGGCATTGCTAACATTGACTCCCCTGCTATCAGTCTTACTAACTTAGCTGGTAATAGAAGGGAGAATGCTGCCGATTGAATTTAGGACAGATCCCAATTATCTATCTGAAAGGAAGAAGGATTCTGGGAGGGAGAATAGAAAGTTTTAAAAGTGTTGTGGGGTTGGGGAGAGGAAAAATTCACGATAAAAATGTGCATCTTTATGGGGGGGAAAGCAGTAGGTGAGAGTCTAAAATGTACTTTGGCTGGAATGCATTTATTTGCAAGTACAAGAAACAAGCAAATAAACAGACAGGAAAGCTCTAAATGCACTCCCTACATGGCTAAGTAATCATTTTAGAGTCCTATAAAATATTACTTCAACTTTTCACACATGCACCCTAATGGATGGAAAGATGCTTTAAAAAAAAAGGTGAAGTGACAAGTACAAAGTCCGTTTTTAAAAATAGTGGAGAATGGAAGAATATGGTTTTCTTTTTGTCAGCATGCCCTACATTATTATTTTTTTGCCTGCATATTCTTTTCCTTTTAGAGCCAATGTGACATTGCACACATCTTTGTTATTCAGTATATATGTATCTTCTCTCTCTCACTCTCTAGCACATGGCTATATTCGAATGTATTTGAGAGGTCTGTATATCATCTTACAGAGAAAACCCTCCCATTTGAAACTATATGAACACCCTTAATAATATTAAAGCATTAAAGCTGAAAATAGCTGTTGTTAAAAGCATACAAAGTGCAATATATACTCAAAGAGTGTTTGACATGAAAGAGTTTAGAGATCTGTTAGAAACTATTAAAGTATTGGGGTTGGGGGAAATACTTAATTCATAAGAAAGATAATTTGCATGTGTCCACCACAAAATATTGTGGCAGCCAAGCTAACAGATTTTGGTGATTGACAGGTGCTAAATATGTAGCCAGTCTTTCAAGTAATCTGCCTTCCAATCATATTACAGACTCTAAACTGTGTTCCAGCCAACTACTTGGATCCCACAAGAATCTGAACAGCTGCATTCATGTATCATCTGAAATCTCTGAACCATATTTAAAGCCAAAGCATGTGTTAACAATGGCCAAGGAAAGTGCCAGAGTATGTGTAATTGCAGAGATGTATAATTAAGGCAAGCGCTGCATTCTGCAGAAAGAGTCACAATTGATGAACCAGCTAATGTTGATTAAACACATTGTTAAGTACTGCTAATACATGCACTTAAAGGTGCTAAATTCAGGAGAATGGTCAAACGTTTGGAGAGGGCAGCCCCATCCCAAACTTGTACTGCGATGACTGAGATCAGTGGACGTCCAACTTAGGACTTATCTCATAGCTAAGCTGCATTTTGTTTGTCTTCATTCAAAACTTTCCAGAAATCTATTCATAATTTTTAGAGGTTACATGGGACAAGCATGACCACTTTTCTCAGACACCCCCAAAATGTAACTGAATTTCCCCTGAAAATGCATTTATCAAACTCTTCTTCCTCAATAAGTATGTCTATATCATAGCATTACACTATACTGATTTTACTCATGTTTTGACTTCTTGCATTATAATATTGGAAATTACACTACAAGGTTAAATCTTGAATTGCCATCCAGCAGTGGCATTTTCATAGAATGTTGGGGGGAAATGACTTTATGTCGCTGAAATGGACAATATTTGATACAGCAATGTGTTTCATCCATTAAGCATCCCTTCAGAAAAATCCTTATTCCAAGCCTTGTTAGGTTGCCCTAGCATCCAGGTCCTCTGTTTGTATTTTGCATTAATCTCATATAAAACTTTAATGGGATGGTTGATTTGCATGAGATATTTAGTCCTGGTGCTTACATCAATATTCAGGAAAGTAATTTTTGAGACTTTATAAATGATGAAGCCATCCTTTGTGAACTAAAATAACAGTTGTTCATTATGCAGTAATGCAGAGCCATTGTCAATAACCTTCTAAATAAAACAATGCAAACTAATTTGATAGAGAAATGTTTTTAACAGATGGTAGCATTATGCTAATTCTATATGAAACATCTTTACTGAGAATATTCCAAAATTTAGAAGTTATTAAAAGGCTATATTTGTGAACTGCAAGAAGGAAGGAAAGGAAAGGAAAAAAGGAGGAAGGAAGGAAAGAAGGAAGGAAGGACTTTTAGGGAAGTTGCCTTCTATTAACATAGAAGGGATATTTTGTTTGTATTTTGAATTTCTTTATGAGATATACTGGCTTTGGTAACAATGACCTCATGAATGAATTGTTGCAATGCCCTTTATGTGGGGTAACTTTTGAAGACAGCAACAGGTAGAACGTGGCTGTCAATTTAATGGGTCAAAACACTGTGTTGATTGACAGTGAGATACTGAACTCAGTTCAAGCAGGCACTGATCAGTCAGCAAAAAGCCTTAAATTACTTGCTGCCCCATACTTTAAAGTGTGCTTACCCCAATAAATGTGGATCATCTTAAGATCATCACTAATCCAAGAAACACCTGGACTATGAAGGCCCTAGACCAATTCTTCCTGATCCAGCATTTCAGGTGACATTCCTTCTATGTTTTGTAATGGTATTCCTCCCAGTCTTTCATGAGCATATATTTATCTAGAATTATTAGATAATTGGGATTTTCTGGTCTGGAAAAGGTTACCTTGAAGCAATTACAAAAATACCACCTACCAGATGACAGCCCACTGTGATGACTATTAATCACTGATTTACAACTAGTTCAGTTGCAGCTCATAGATAATTATGCTGATCTCATGGCTCTAAATTGAGTACTTCCTTCGCCCACCTAGCTCTGGAATTGGCATGGAAAGGAACAATGTAATCAGTGTGATATGTCGAAGTTTGTTTTATGGAGGGAGAATTTCACAGGATTAGTTTTCCAATGGACATCCTGTAGGGTGACCACATATGGACTGTAAAACTTCAGACAACCAGTAGATGGCCAAGAAGAGGTACAGAGAACTCTCTTTGTTGCCATCAAGTGACCATTTGGATGTTTCCAGTCAAGATCTGGTCATCTTGTATATTAGGTTACCTGGAACATGTTGGAATTAGATTTAGGATGATAACATTGCTATCTAAGCACTGTTAATTATTAGATTTATACATATGATTTGAGCTAAGACTCATCTGAATGATGGAAACTTAATGCTGATTGTAAATAACATGGAATGTCACTGTGTTCTTGACCATTGTTTTGGTCAGGCAGTAGATTTCACCATAGGACTTTGGTGTGTGGCAGGCAATGTATCATGGCAATACAGGAATATTTAAGCAAGTTCAATCATATTGACTGCGGGCCCAAGAAGACCATCTTTTGGTTGCTGAAAATAATATTGTATATAGGTAATTAGTACAATACACTTCCATTTTCCTTGGTGTTAATGAATTTCCAGAAGGTTTCTGATTTGATCTGTGAAAATGAGATATTGCTTTCAAAAGTCTGGGAATTTTTAATATTGTATATTAAAGATCTACTGATTTTCCCCCCATTCATTCATTCTAGATAATGCAAAATACCCATGAGACTCAGCTAAATTTACCACGATCCTTTTTGTGGTAAATCTTAATAATCTTAAAAAGCATGTACAAATAACCACGAATAATAAGGAAGTATTAGGGGATTATTTCCTTCCTTCCTTCCTTCCTTCCTTCCTTCCTTCCTTCCTTCCTTCCTTCCTTCCTTCCTCCCTCAATCCCTCCCTCCCTCCCTTCTTCCCTCTCACATGGCCTCCAGAACTTCCAAAAATCAGAGGGGGATTGGGTGTGCTTCCAAAACATCTGCAAGCTACGGAAGAGCATACCCCATTTTTGTGTGGCCTCCAACAGCTTCCCTCCCTCCCTCCTTCTTTCCCTCGCTCCCCCCTCCAGAAAATGTATGGAAGAATAAATAAACTTGTCTTGTTCCATGTATGCATACAAACACATTAAATATAAGGGGAAAAGAAGAAAGCTAAATAAATAAAACACAGTAATATTCTCCAGTGTGTAAATATTTTTATAACTTTTTTTAAAAAAAAAAAACCTGCATGAACCTCCATTATTGCCTTCATCTTATTCCCAGTTCCAATTTTTAAGTTCTTTCACCTGACTTGGTGTTAAGGGGGAATTCCCCCCCCCTTAACTAAATGCAAATTTCATCTGGTTTGCATCTATGTAGCAATAGCACTTAGACTTATGTACCGCTTTCCAGGGCTTTACAGCCCTCTCTAAGCGGTCTACAGAGTCAGCCTATTGCCCCCACAAAATCTGGGTCCCCATTTTACCCACCTTGGAAAGATGGACGGCTGAGTCAACCTTGAGCCTGGTGAGATTTGAACAGCCGAACTGCTGGCAGCTGGTCATCAGCAGAAGTAGCCTGCAGTACTGCACTCTAACCACTGCACCCTCACGGCTCTCCATGTAAAATATGACATGGATGGGATTCCGTCCTAGTGATATAGAGTTACTGGCAATCAAGCAACGTATGCATTTAATATATTATATGGTTGATTGCAGAGGCAAAGGGTACCAAATTCACACACAGAACAAGCTGAACTGAAGCCCTTGCAAATCTCCACCAGGTTGCTATTCTGTGATTATAAAGTCAAATGTTCTTTACTTCATTCTTTCAGGAAGTCCCCCCCCCCACACTAAATACGAGGGACACCAATGCAATTTTTACTAATTTCAAGGAGTGGCCAATTCAAAGGCTGCAATGCAATCAATAGGTAAAAATTGATCATTTTTTATAATTTGTACGATAGCAGCAGCAGCAGCACAAGGATTTGTCATTAGGGCCATACATTTGAGCAGAAATGCACTCTCCTTGGTTACCATAGCAGCTAGCATTGACTTACTCCATGATACAGTGACTAATTTTGCTTAATTGCATTTCTATACGCTTCTTTTAGATAAATGAGCATGAGTTTCAGCGACACAGATCGGTTGGCTAAATTTTCCAGCTTGAGGAAGCACTTGGCACGAGATGTTTCCAAAGGCTTTGATGTTCCAGGAATCTTGGGGGTCTTGTTTGGAACATTGGGTGCTGAATGTGCAAAACCGACATTGAGGCGAAGCACCAAGGCTGCTATTGAAGGGAGCAAATGTTTGTGAGAAAAAAGATGAAAGGCAGTGGTCGTGGGACATAAACTGGCACCTGGACCTTTTCGAGCAGGGGGTCTCCAACCTTGGCAACTTTAAGACTTGTGGACTTCAACTGCCAAGCTGGCTGAGGAATTCTGGGAGCTGAAGTCCACAAGTCTTAAAGTTGCCAAGGTTGGAGACCCCTGTTTTAGAGACCGATGAACTAGTACTCCAACCAGCACTGCAGTATTTGGAGAACCTCAAATTCTTTATTCTTTTATAATGCATTATATCTCCTGACTGTAAATTACTGTACTGTTATAGTTACATTTCCTTGAAGAGAGTTGTTGTCTTTACTAAGCCTTAAATAATCATTAGCAGATGTTGCAGTATTTTATTTGCCAAAAGGGCCTAATGCCATCTATATTTATAACCATATAAACTGTTTATTTTATGGGTTAGATTTATATCCCACCTTGTGTCATACAGAGTGCTTATCCTCCTATTTTACCCATGGAGACAACCCTGTGATGTACACTGGACTGAAGAAGAATGATTGGTCCACAGCCACCCAGGGAGCTTCTGTAGCTGAGGGTGGATTTGAACCTGGAGCTCCCTTAACCCAACACTTTAATCACTGTTTTTACTCTTTAAAGCTGGGAATTCTAAAGAAGGTTACTGAGAGCCAGAGTTGTTTTTCCAATATACCTTATCGGGAGGCATAAGGGATTTTACACTCTTAGAAATGTTGGATTTATAGCTAATAGTCTGTTTAATGTTTTTAAAGTCATTTTGCTTTTGAAGGTCACAGGCACACTCTCTCATTACAGCAGTGTTGTAATGTCCCAGTTGTACTATAAAGATGACAAGGAGAGATTTGCAGATCCAGTTCAGATGCCAGATCCTGCATGTCAACATGGACCAATCTGATCTGACTCCCACTGGATCCAATTCATTGCCTGGATCTGGAGTAATGGTGGTTTCCTTTTATTCCATTATCTAATATAGAAAAATATATAGTAGATGGTTCAAATTGCTTTAAGAACAAGGTCGCTACATTTTCAAATAAATAGCATTTTTATGGCAAGACCAATCCTGCTTAAAATTGCCTAACATTGGTGCAGAGGATTTGGAGCAATATTCTTTGAAAGTCTTTTTTAAAAAAATGAAATTCTGTTGTCACATAGACAGAGGGTTACAGAAAGAGAAAAAATTTATATGAAATGGTGATGTCTCTTCCTGAATGTGGAAATTTTCATTCTGGAGGTAGACAAATGAAAATAGAGCAATTAAAAATGTAAGGACATTGTCCATTATCCATTCTTGTTGATTTTAACAAATAGGCTAATTTTAACAAAGATGCTGATGGAATTTAATGTTATTAAATTGTATGCGGTCACCACCTCTTGACATTTTTTAAAGTGAATCCTCTAAAAACTACTTGAGAATTGTTGTTCCAGGGTGTGTTTAGTGTACGATCTCAGAGTTCTATTGACAGGAGGAGAATTTCAAGCAGAAATTCAAATAATGTAAACATGCAATTGCCTTCAATGAACTCTTCAGGACAGTGCAAGAAAATAACAACCAAAGCATCATTACACAGGGAGAAACATAGGGGGGAAAGCAAGAAAGACTTAAAGCAAAAATGGGTATAGAAGTAGTTCTTGACTTATAATCATTGCAAATCGTGATGATTGGTGGGCAGGGGTGGGTTCCTGCCAGTTCTAACCTCTTCTATAGAAGAGGTTCCACAAATCTACAGTGCCGTTTAGAACCAGTTTGTATTTGTATTGTATTTGTATTTGGTTTATTTGTATGCCGCCCTTCTCCAGGAGGGACTCAGGGCGGCGAACAACTCAGGGGGGGAAAGGAGTTCCAGCTCTCTCCCTCCGCCCATCTGCACATCATCAAGATGAAGAGCAAGAGGAGGAATTCTGGGAGTTGAAGTCCACAAGTCTTAAAGCTGTCAAGTTTGAACACCTCTGGTTTTTTTTTCTAAAGGGTTAGGGGTGCAAGTGTCTTGTAACTTGACAGCTTTAAGACTTGTGTGCTTCAAACGCCAGAGTTTCTGAGCCAACATTTTGGTTGCTAACCAAAAGTATTGTTAAGTGAGTTTCACCACATTTTACAAGTTGGCCATGCCCACCCAGTCACATGGCTGGCAAGCAACTCCCACCTGGTCACATGGCCAGCAAGCCACTCCCACAAAGCAGGCCACACCTACAGAAGAGGTTCTAAATTTTTTTGAAACCCACCACTGTTAGTGCGTGAGTCCCAATTATATGATCTTTTTTGCGGCAGTTATTTAGTGAACACTGTGGTTTTTAAATGAACCAGTGGTTCACTAAGGGCATGATTTTGCCAAAAACCTCTGGCAAATGTCAATTTTTGACAAAACCATCATAAAATGTAGTCATGTGACTGTGGGATGCTGAAAATGGCAATAAATGTGGCCTGGTGGCCCTGTGCCAAAAGTGGGGAGGATGACTTTTAGAACTTTGAAATTGATAGGTCTGTTGGAATTTAAGTGACCGGTCATAAGTTAAGGACTCCTTTCACATTTTAAAGATAAAACTTTTTTGCTTGTTCATCACGTCAGCTGGTTGTAATGGTTTCCTTTCTTGAGTTATCATAAAAACACAATTCCTATTTATATTCATCATCATGATCATCCATCTCTCTGTGGAATTTACTGCCTATTCCTTGTCTGACTCAAGGGAGTTTGCCATATAAAAACCAACTCAAGCTATGTGCGTTAAGAATATATCCTAGAACAAGCATGAGGTAGCTCTATTTTCATCTTTACTAGACTCTAATAGATTCATTTCAATGGCAGATCTCAAATAGAGCTCAAGGGTGCATGTAAGAGGTATCACCAAATAAGCTCTTGATCTCTATTGTTTCCAGTTCTATCTTGAGAAACGGTTTCTTCCAGGTTACATGTTACCAGCCATTGTGAATTGTCTCTCAAGAAACCTGGTCTGCTACTCTCGAACTTCCTATCCGGATAAGCTTCCAAGCCACCACTGTAATATGAAACATGGAAACATTAACCTGAAAAATAAGGAGATGCTATATGGTCATCCAAGTCATTTAAATTTATCTCTGAATTTTTGCAGGGGGAACTAAATCCCTAATTGAGTTACTTCTTGTTCTGCTTCCTAAATGAACACTGGCAACCTGCTGTGGATTGAGCAGAGATTCAAACCATTCTACAACCGAGCCACCACAATCCAATTGCAATCACAGTGAAAGTCGGAATAATAAATATAGCATTTCACCGAGCACCTGGAGCTTTGTATATTTTTAATTAGTGCTTGCAACTAATTAAAAATATTTAGTTGATTTTCATCAGCTTTTTAACCAATTTTAACCAATTACATTTGCATAATACTAACACTGCAGTTTATGTCCTTTTTGCATATTTGTAAAAAAACAAGATCAAGTAAATTATTGTTAGCAGAGCTAGGCACACTTCATGGGTTCCAATTGTTTCCCTATGATAGTATTTCAGAAGAGTTTTTTTTTAAAAAAAAAAGCACAAAAAGGGACTTTTGCATTCAATCCTACCAATTAACATACTTCCTGAATCAATCTATTTAATTGATGTACACTGCAATCTTATGCATGTTTATTTGGAAGCAAGTGCCTCTGTGTTTAGATTTATTTCCATAGTTGGAAGCAATATGCTAACATTGTAAACCATTTAGAGAGGCCTGCAAAACATTATGAAGTGGTATATAAGTCTAAGTGCTATAGCTATTGCTTTTACCACTGAAAACATGTGCAGTACTGCTAAATGATTTAACAATATTTTATTTTATTATGTGATCCCATTATTTTACCACCTAACTAATCTGTTGTTCTTTCATAGTCCCATTACAGATGTTAATGACATCCGCAGGATATTTAAATATCTAACAAATTGGTTTTATTTTATGAATTTTGTTTGATAAGCCAGAATAGAAGGAAGCAGTTAGAGTTTAAGTTTACTTGGGCAGTTTGGATTTCAGCTAAGACGTCTCTCCTGACTCCCTTCTTTTCTTTCATTTTATTGCTAATTTTGTGCTTCTCTTTTTTAGTTGGACTGTTGAGAGTAATGAACTTAGTGCTGATTTGCTGTCAGATAAATGCTCACCACCGAGACTATATTTCTCCTTTGTGATGAGTTTTCAATATCCTCCCAATGAGTTATTACTTCAAGATCTTTAAGACCTGGACTTTAAGTACCAACCAATTACTCTGTAGTCATTTCAAGGCTGTCTGCTCAGCCCTTTAAGCCTTATCATCATCTGGATGATTGGAAAACACAAGAAAGTAGGTTAGAATCCTGGATTTGTGGTGTTGGTTCCTTTCCTTTGCTCACTCTTGCTACTCCCTTACTTCCTATTTCTTCCCTTCTTGCAGAAAAGCACCCCCCACTGATACGTACTTTTGTACTGCTCCCTTAAACTGCTCCTGTCCCTTGCCAATGGACTTTAAAATGGCTTAAGGGAATTCTGTTCAAATTGGGATGTTTTGGCAGTGGCTTGCAAAGGACCAATCCAGATAGCCAACACCCTCCCCCTCCTGACAATGCTCTTGAAACTGTGCTTCTGTCAGTCTTAGAAGATCAGATGAAGAAACCACAACTATATAGGTCAAGACTAGTTTTATTATAAAATGATAGTAACAGCATTTTACAAATCTCAAATCTCCTCCATCTTTTATCTTTGAGTGAATTAGGGAAGCACTTGTCTAAGACATTAACTCAACTTAGTTCTTATCCGGGGCTCAAACCCCTTTTATCTGACTGTTGTTTTGCTTTGCTTTTCCACCTGTCTTCAAGGCCATTCCCTATGTCCTCAATTCCTTTCTGTTCTGCGGGTGGGTCTTACACAAAATACTTTTTTGAAACTCCTAAGGCTGTTTACAAAGTCAAAGCATGAAAACGCACATGTATGCTGGCATAGCTTTAAAAATATTTTTTTTTGTGGGTTTCCCCCCCCCCCCACTCTTTTTGATTCTTTAAAATCTGCTGCATCTATCACTATTGTATTATTTATTTATTTACAGTCAATGACCAGCAGCTATTGTTCTAGCATTGTCTCCAATAACCCCGTGGTTGAAACATTTGCTTGATACGTAAAAGCAGGCTGTTTCAAAACCCCTCAGGAATGCTTTTAAAAAAATACAATTTTTCTTTGCTAACCTACCCACTTTATTGTTGTTTTCAAAACAGTTCTCCAGTGCACCATTTCATCATTTTTGCTGTCACCTAAGGTACAGTGGTTTCCCCACAGC
Organism: Thamnophis sirtalis; assembly: GCF_051295495.1. Taxonomy (NCBI): domain Eukaryota; kingdom Metazoa; phylum Chordata; class Lepidosauria; order Squamata; family Natricidae; genus Thamnophis; species Thamnophis sirtalis. The sequence continues at coordinate 121,701,154 of NW_028261383.1, forward strand.
TGCCAAACAGTGCAAGCAAATAATACTGCACAGGACTTATCATGGTATTTATCTGCACCCAGTAAAAGAAGACAGAAGAAAGCAACCTCTGGCATTTCAGTGGTACACATCTGCTTCAAAGCCAAATCAAGGACAACCCAGCCTGGTTTAAGAAGTAGGCACCCTTGTGTTAATGGATGAGAAATTGTAATATCTACAATAAATAACATTTGCTGCAATTAAGAACTGGTGGGATCACAAAGTAGACAAAGCACTAAAAAAATGCTAAGCTAAAGCAACTATATAATTCAAATGGATAATCTCTTGTCACATAACATCCCAGATTTATCCACTGTTGATAAGAAAGACAAAAAAAAAATCCCCTGGATAGTGGATGCTACAGTACCTGAAGATAGCAATATAGAAGAGAAAGAACTGAGGGCTGGGATCACAAAATATAGCAGAGATGACTAAATTGACTGCTCTGATTAAAGAAAAGAACACAGTTACTTTTGTTTCTACTTGGAAACCGCTTCTGGACTTTATGCTTGAGGTGAGGAAAAAAGGAAACTTTGATTTTGTGTTTTCCTGATTAGATAGGTTTGTTGTTAAAGGAATGGCTAGTATATATTATTATATAAAAGTAAAAAGTTGAGGCTTGAAGTCATTGTCTTATTCTACAGCACCAAAAGGAGTAGGAAGTCATTTTTTTTTATTTTTCCCACTCGCCCTTACCTTTTCCTTCCCTCACTTTCCCATTATTTTCTTTTGTGTTTTTGTATTTTATATTATATATTGATAAACTAATAAAAATTTGAACTATAAAAAAGGAACCCCCTCAAAAAATATATAAAGACCTGCAAATGGAAATAGAATGACTATGGCTAAAGAAAACAAAAATAGTCCCAATAATAATAGGCATCTTGGATGTAATCCCAAACATCCAAACTTACTTTTTACAAAAATAAATCATTATCCTTTTGACAACTTTATAATTACAATTTTCAACAGAGTCCATTTTCATTTCCCAGTTTATGATTCAATTATAATTTGGATGTGAATATTATGTTTGGAGTAATTATAGAAATAGAACAACAAAAAGGAGAGGGACTTCTGAAAGGATCTTGTTTTATTTTTCCCTAACTTTCTTACTGACTATGTACATTTCCTTCCCACTGAGGTGAGAACTGAAGCAATATGGCTTCTTTCTAAATTTCTTACACTGCTATCTAATAATAATATATTTTTAAAAAAACCAGTATGGTTGTAATCCTTAGTTTATGCTGCTTTTGGCAAAAACATTCTTCTCTAAACATTTCCAAGTGTTTATGCACACAGCACCATTCAGAACAAGCATCTTAAATCGGCCATTTTTATAAAAACTATCATGGATAGTTACATTAGTTGGCTGATTTTTCATATTAAAAAAAATTAAAGCCAATTTGCAATACAGCATTGCCTGATTAATTATGGTTTTGGCATTTGAGAATCCATGGAAATCTCTTCTGCAGCAAAATGTGATGTAAAAGGCACAACTTTTTTAAAAAAAAATCATATTGCTGTTGCTGCTTTGCTTCTAAATCAGGAAGCTATTTATTTAGCTCATTGCCTACATTGTTTGGGAAATCTACAAATGCTAGACACAACACAGTCCTGACAGTCTAGAGTGCTAGTTCATTCTGTTTGGTATTTGTATGCCTATGCTTGGTGCACCACAGGGGATGAACCAGTGATGGGCTGCTGACGGTTCTGTTTCTATTGTAATCTCGTGTTGTGTGAGTGTGTGGGTTGTTGTTGTGAGGGATTGACACGCAGGAGCCATGTATGCAAGACAGATCTTTATTAGTACCAGATGACAAGCGATTCAAAGATTTCCCTTCAACTGTCAGGGTATTTATACTAGCCAGAAGCAACTGTCAAGCCCAACTGTCACGAGGCCAGCCAATCAGATGCTGTGCCTTGACCAACCAATTAGAACGCAACACAGGTTGTTGCTGGGTTATAACACTCCTTCCCCCCAGTTATTTGTATAATAACCATTCAATTGTACATTATACATTTGCCCTTCTGTGTTGTACAATTCATTCACATTTTTGTCTACCTGTTTTACCATTTGCAATTGTGTTCTCTCCTTTCCCCCAGTCAACCTGATAACTGTAACCACTTGTAACCACTTTAATGTAATGCTTAACTTTGTAACAGATCAAACAGCAGTTCCTTGAATGTACTATTAGCAATTCTGTTTCTCTTCCTCCTCCCTCCAGTAATTTTCACATTACGTTTCTTTATTTCCCATTTCTTCCTTTCCCTCGTTACTTTATTCACATTTTATTTCTTTATTTACATTTTATTTATTTAAAATTCCCCCCCCTTAACTGTGCATGCCCAAACAAAACAACTTTGATTCTCTCGGTCCAGGCTTGAAAATCGGCCCTGGAGGCGGCTCGCTGCTCGCAGATGGCCCGGACAGCAGAGGCACCACCTTGTACGGAGGTGGGGACTGGCAGGCAGCACGGAGGTCTAGGAGGAGCGTTGAGAGAGGCTCCTCGGCTTCCCATTGGGAAACAGGCTCGCGGGGAGGCAGGGAGGGGCGGCTTCTCCTCAAGGCAGAGAACGGATCTAGCAGGCTGGACAGGAGGATTTCAGGCCCCTGGAGGCAGCTAAGACAGTTCGTTGAGGCGCGGAGCTGAGGCCAGGAGGCCGAGGAAGCAAGGCAGGAGACGGATGGCAGGGACACGCTTCAGTCCTCCTCCTTCTTCCTCTCTCCCTCTCCTGGTCAGGCAGGCATCGCAGGGAGGAATTCGTGCCCTGGAGGCAGCGAAGTGGAGAGCCATCAAAGCCATCAAAACCTGGCTGTTCCGACAGGCCTGGGGCTGATGAGTTCCCACCCACTCTCGAATTTGTGTGGCTGTTGGTTGCTTTTAAATTGTTTTTGTATTTTGTTTGTTTGCCTTTTGTTTTTGTCTGTATTATCCCTTTCGCCTTTGGTTTGTTAGCTGCCCTGAGTCCCTTCGGGAATAGGGTGGCATACAAGTGCAATAAACCTTATAACCTTAACCTTATAACCTTATATGAACAGCAGGGAAAGGGGGAACTTTAGAACCCCAAATGCTCTTTCCCCCATTTACTGTACAAGTTAAAACCCATGAAAAGGAAAGTGGAATAGCAAAATGATGCAAAGAGACAGCAGCACTGAAGATTTTATGCTGTATTTGAACGGCCCTACACATATGCTTTAAATTATGGTCACCCCAAGCAAGGCCCTTGAGTTGGCCTTATTATGAATTTTGGAATTTTCTTGTGGCTAACAAGTTAATGCTTTTGCATTTTATATCAGCTGGTGCTCATTATTTACTAAGCACTGTCAAAAACTGACCAGTTGTGCATGCTACTTATTGAATATTGTGAAACAGTTGCTATGCCTCATTTATTACTCTTTAGAAGCCTAGCGAAGGAATATCTTTTACTCTAGAATAAATTCTGGGTGGCCTGAATTGGATGGGTCACAATATCACTAATATATCTGAATCTACTAGTCTGTGATGGTGAACCTACGGCACAAATCCCACAGGTGGCACACAGAGCCCTCTCTGCAGGCACACGAACCATCGCCCTAGCTCAGCTCCTCCATGCATGCGCACACACCTCCTGCCAGCCAGGTAGTTTTTGGGTCTCTGCCATACATATGTGGGGGACAGTGCCCATGTGAGAGACACGCATGCATGCATAGAGACAGGATGCAGGCACGGGGGATGTGTGTGCATGGACAGGTTGGCACACCCAGGGGTGGCATGCACACATTGCATTATGGGTGTGCAAGCATATGGTTTTGGCACTCCGCGCCGAAAAGGTTAGCCATCACTGCACTAGGTTATGTTGGAATCAGTGGTGGGTTTCAATTTTTTTACTACCGGTTCTGTGGGTGTGGCTTATTTTGTGGGTGTGGCTTATTTTGTGGGTGTGGCTTATTTTGTGGGTGTGGCTTATTTTGTGGGCATGGCTTGGTGGTCATGTGACTAGGTGGGAGTGATTTGGTGGTCATATGACTGGGTGGGCATGGCCAATTTAGCAGCCCATTTTGCCAATTTAGCAGTCCATTGAGCAATACACAGCAGCCCCCTTTTCTATTCTTTTTAATATTTAAAACACTTAAAATGGTCTGCACATGCACACCACATTAAAAAAAGGGAAAAATTACATTTTCCCATGAAGATTGTTCTGTGCGTGTGCAGAACAGAAAACCAAAATGGTGCCGCCGCCAAGGATAGTACCGGTATGTCTGCTGGAGTTGCTACCTATTCGCCCATACCGAATCTAATAGGTAGGAACCCACCTCTGGTTGGAATCCTAGTGCTACAGAGGCACCGTAGACATGAAAACTCACATTGCGAGAATCTGGAGACACAATTCAAGACCTATTTATCCTTGCTTAAGCTTTTATGGATCAAAATTCACTTTATCAAATGTATAACATATAGTCTGATGATACATACATACATACATACGTATACATACACACACACACACATCTATCTATCATCTATCTATCTATCTATCTATCTATCTATCTATCTATCTATCTATCTATCTATCATCTATCTATCATCTTTCTCTCATCAGACTATATGTTATACATTTGATAAAGTGAATTTTGATCCATAAAAACTTAAGCAAGGATAAATGGGTATATATACACACACACATCTAGCTGAATACTGCTTTCCTGGAGCTAAATTGCAGACTTATGTGGAAGGAAAGTGTGAGTGACAAAAACCTTATGTTATAATAGATGTGTTCATTTAAAGATTTCCATGCTGCAGAAGCATAGTATTCCCCTTAAATTGACATACATGCAAAAATATATTGTGTGACAATGTAATATTAGCTTCTTTGCATGCATAGCATAAACTGCTTAAATAAGAAAGTATTGTAAGTCTTATTTAATGGTAACAGTCCAGGGTCATGGGAGTCACTGAATTACTATCTATTTCCTAGTCTCTGGAGGAAAGAAAGATGTTTTTAGCCAAAGGCTATGGGAATCTGCACTAGCTTCATGCCATCATCGAACGTTTCATAACTCTTAAGTTTTTTTTTTTACATAGGATAGGAAAGAGACTGACTATACTGGATCCTCCATCATCAATACATTACAAGAACTGATCTTTCAAACGGGTTTCAGAATGGCACAACTATGAAGATTTGCAAATCTCTACAAAATTTAATGGACCTTGGAATTCAGTGACATGAATATTGAGCCATGGTGGCACAATGGTTAGAGTGCAGTACTACAGGCTACATCTGCTGGCTGCCAGCTGCCTGCTATTTGGCAGTTCAAATCTCACCAGGCTCAAAGTTGACTCAGCCTTCCATATAGCAATAGCAATAGCAGTAGACTTATATACCGCTTCATAGGCCTTTCAGGCCTCTCTAAGCGGTTTACAGAGAGTCAGCATATTGCCCCCAACAATCTGGGTCCTCATTTTACCCACCTCGGAAGGATGGAAGGCTGAGTCAACCCTGAGCCGGTGAGATTTGAACCGCTGACCTGCTGATCTAGCAGTAGCCTGCAGTGCTGCATTTAACCACTGCGCCACCTTGGTTCCATCCTTCCGAGGTGGGTAAACTGAGGACCCAGATTGTTGGGGGCAATAGGCTGACTCTGTAAACTGGTTAGAGAGGGCTGCAAAGCACTGTAAAGGGGTATGTAAGTCTATTGCCATTCAGTATTGGGTGAGAAGACCACATGATCCAAATTATAATCTGATTTGCCTTTGGTCAACCAAAGATGAAATCAGCAGGAACTCAAGGGTCGAGCCATGGGCAGCACAGGTAAACGTGAGTCCATGGTTTTGAATACTCTGCTTGCAATTGCTGAAGGGGTTCTTTGGCTATCTTCAATTGAGAAATAACGAAGCAAACAGCCATTATATTTTTTTAAAATGTTCAAGCTTCTTTCCAGTTAGAGTGGACAAATAGTCTTAGCAATATCTCTAGTTAAGAAATGATTCTAAAACATGGGAGGTTTGAAAGGCCACCAACGTGCTTTAAAAAAAGTGCTCTGCCTGTACTTAATGCAGCCATTTCCTTCTGTGTGGAGTCAAGGCACCTGCAGCAATGAATGAACTTTCATAGCAGTGTTGTAATAGATCCATTACATGCTGCCTATTACTTGTGGGAGACATTTTTATACCTACTGAAAGAAGAAGATTCCCTTTATCACAGGGGGACGAGGCAGAACGATGCTCTTGGTGCCTATATTGGCACTAAGAGTTCCTTTGGTGCTTCTTCAACAGCTTCCTTTATATGAGAAGAGCCAACTGTGCAGCTGCCTATTCCTGCCTTTGCTGCATATTTCTAAAGATTTGGGAAGAAGTGAGTAAACCAAACCTGTTTTCATATCCTAGTTTCATTCAGGAGTTGGCAATAGGAGAACTGGGTCACTCAGATGCTTCAGGTTTTTTTGTTCCTCAAAGGCAGGGAAACACTGCAATTAAGGATAAGAGATAAGTTCCATTTGTGTGTTTGTGATGGTTTTTCTTATGTTGGCATTTAAGAAGAGACTGGTCAGCCACTTGTCTGAAATGGTATAGGGCCTCAATGGTGAACCTATGGCATGCGTGCCACGGGTGGCACATGAAGCCATATTTGCTGGCATGCCAGTCCAGCAAATATGGACGGGGAAGGAACAAATTCAGGTTGGCCTTCCTGAAGCCTGGGGAAGGTGAAAAATGGCCCCAAAGGGCCAACCAGGTGGCTCCCCAGCTTCTGGAGGCCTTCCTGAAGGCTCAAGAGAGTGAAAAATGGCCCCCATGGGTCTCCGCAGGGCTGAGGAGGCTGTGTTTACCCTCCCCAGGCTTCAGGAAAGCCTCTGGAGCCTGGGGGGGTGTCATGTGCACATGCACAGGTGGGCAGGGAGGATTGCATTGGTGTGGGCACGCGCGCACAATTTTGGCATACCACAAGAAAAAGGGTCGCCATCACTGGTATAGGGTCTGCTGCTTGAGCAGGGCATTGGACTAGAAGACCTCCAAAGTCCCTTCCAGTTCTGTTATTCTGTTATTCTATTTGCTAGGCAATAGACGTATATTGAAAATCTTATGAACAGGTCAACTGTTATTCTCAATGTCATGTTATGACATTTGCATCTCATAACTGGGGATCAGAAACATTGCAGAAGATCCCACAATCACGATTTCTGACTGGTTTCTTTTACTTTGCTTAACAATTAGCAGGTTTCAAGTTTCTTACTTCGCGTGAGAGGCTGTGGGGAACAAGGCAGCGGTGGAGGAGTTCAGTGGGTGTAAGAAGAGGCAGCAGAGAGCAGTGGCGGGAAGGAAACATTTTAAAGAGATTCGGCTTTAATTGGCTTGCCATAAGTCTCCCTGGCAACTCAGTTTTATCATTTTCAAGACTGAATTTTTATCCTGACGAGATGCCTTTCTGAAATCCGCATGGTTCTCACTTCTTCAGTTTGCCAGCTCCATGGGGCTTGACAACAATCTTGAAAACTAAAAAAATAAAAATAAGGTCAAGGTAAATTTACAGTGAGCCAATTAAGCTGGTGTCTCTTTGAAATATTTTCTTCCCCTGGCCCCTACCTCTAGGCTGTGCAGCCTCTGAGCTCCTCCTCTGATTATTCCCACAGTCTTTCACAGCTAACAACTTCTCTAAGATACATTTCAGGGAGAAAATGTGGTCCTACAGATGGTCTGGACTACACTCCTCAACAGTGCCAAGCGGCATGGCCAAAGATGAAGGATGCTGGGAGTTGTCACTCAGCAACAATTGGAAATCTAACTTTCTTCTTATAATTGCCACTTACCCCAAAAAGAAAATGGAAGGGGCAGAAACAACTTCCCCCAACTAACTCCATTTGAAAAATTGCAGATCAGAAAGCTTTTTTTGTTTTGTTTTATCTAAAATGTTTCAGCCTTTTTAACTATATGCCTTTCTAATGCTTTATGTCACTGGTTTTCATTCTTGTCTTGAATGTTTGTTTTTTTTCCTTCTAAAATTTATATGCCGCCCTTTTCCCTGGGGGGACTCAGGGCGGCTTACAATTCGAAAGGAGGGGAAAACAAACAAATTAACACATAAGACAGTACATCATTAAAAGCACAACATTCATACAATTCGGGTGAGTTACGGTCTTTAACCCCAGGCCTGACGGGATAGCCAGATTTTAAGGGCTGTGCGGAAGGTCTGGAGGGTGGTGAGGGTACGAATCTCCACGGGGAGATCGTTCCATAGGGTCAGAGCTGCCACCGAGAAGGCTCTCCTCCGCGTGGTTGCCAGTCGACATTGACCGGCAGATGGAACTCGGAGGAGGCCTAATCTATGGGATCTAATTGGTCGAGTGGAGGTAATTGGCAGTAGGCGGTCTCTCAAGTACCCAGATCCACTACCATGAAGGGCTTTGTAGGTGACAAGTAGCACCTTGAAGCGTACCCGGAGATCGACAGGTAGCCAGTGCAGCTCGCGGAGGATAGGTGTTATGTGGGTGAAACGCGGTGCACCCACAATCGCTCGCGCGGCCGCATTCTGGACTAGCTGAAGTCGCCGAATACTCTTCAAGGGCAGCCCCATGTAGAGCACATTGCAGTACTCCAGCCTAGAGGTCACAAGGGCAATTTTATTGCTACTGGAAGGTTTTGAGGGCCACCAAATTAATCAGAGGGACACGGTGGCTCAGTGGCTAAGACGCTGAGCTTGTTGATCAGAAAGGTCGGTCGTTCGGCAGTTTGAATCCCTAGCACCATGTAATGGAGTGAGCTCCTGTTATTTGTCCCAGCTTCTGCCAACCTAGCAGTTTGAAAGCACATAAAAATGCAAGTAGAAAAATAGGAACCATCTTTGGTGGGAAGAATTTAGTGCACCTTCAGCATTTAGTCATGGCAGCCACATGACCACGGAGACGTCTTCAGACAGCGCTGGCTCTTCGGCTATGAAACAGAGATGAGCACCGCCCCCTAGAGTCAGGAATGACTAGTACATATGTGCAAATGGAACCTTTACCTTTACATTAATCAGGGTTTAGTAGTCCTAAAGTTCTGGACATCATGGTTACATAATTCCCCAGATGGCATACATAGACTGCCATTAATTAATTAAATTAACAAATCAATATCCAAAACAAAGAATGCCAAAATCTTCCAAATGATGCTGAATCCTTGGGATTTGGACTATTTTAAGTACTATATTCATTTTGTCATCTACAGTACATCATAGCTCTTCTGCAGTGCTCTTGTAAGCTCATCAGGGGGTTCTGAATATCAGTGATGAATATATGTCCCATATACAGATGCTCAGTAAACACTCAGCTTCATCCACCTCATCTCTACCACATATTAAGGGATTCTGGGATCATAAAAAGGAAGTTTTTTTAAAATAAAATAGTCCTTGATTTACAAGCACAATTGGATCAGGATTTCTGTTATTAGGAAAGTAAGGCAGTTGTTAAGTAAGTCATGCCTGATTTTATGAACTTTTTTTTGCCACAGTTGTTAAATTAATCATTGCAGTTGTTCAATGAATCACACAGTCATTAAGAGAAACCATCTTCACCCATTAACTTTACTTTTCAGAAGCAAAGATCAAGGTCAGAGGTGGGTTGCTCCCAGTTTTATTACTGGTTTGCTTCACATGAGCTTCACATGGGCAGAACAATTTACAGTGTACTACGCATGCCCACACACTACTAAACAACAGCAGTGGTCACCGGGGAACCAATTCGGGGGTGTGGTCAGCCTGGGTCACTGCTGGTTCTGCGACCCAGGCCAAAATACCACTACCAGTTCAGCTGAACCGGGCTGAACTGGGAGCAACCCATCTCTGGTCAATGTCACAAATAATCTGGTATGGTGCAACTGTTGTAACAGCATCCCAGTTGTTATGTGGCCAGATTTTGATTATGTTACCCTAGGGATGCTAGGGCAGTTGCAGATGCGAGGAAAAAATGTAAGTCTTTTTCCCCCCAGTGTTGTTACAACTTGGAACAGTCACTACATGAAGTAAGTTGTAATTAAGGACTACCTGTAAATTGCACACAAAACCACAGCATTCTCCTTCCACAACCTCTTAACCTTTTTTTAAAGCAGGGAAAAAGCCATCAGATGAAGAGGGAAGAAGCTTTTCTCACCCACTGCCAGAACAGAGCGAGGGCTTCAGGACCCCATGGTAAAGGAGGCAACCCAGAGAGAAAATCAGGATGCCAACCAACCCATTAGGTACATTTCTGCCTTTTCTATTGACCCAGAAAGGCTGCAGCTGAGAGATTTTTGATGTACCTTCCTTGGGGAAGCACGCCGGAGGCCTCTTTTCCAAGGGCAGGTTGCGGTCCACTGACACCCCTCCAAGAGGGGGGAAATAAATGTTTCATCTTAAGGTGTTAAATGAAGAATCGGCATGTTTGTGGATAAAAAGAGGATACGTCCCTCGTATTTTTTAAAAAGGCAGACAGCCAATATTGTGTAATGTTTGCGCATTTCAGAGACTGACAGCAGCTATTTGATTTGTTGCTGCAGAAAGAGGCAAAACAATGTGCGTGGGGGAGAGCTGCGGAGATGGTGCAAAGGAGACCAAAGCAATACCACAGAAAGGAATGAAAGGAGAAAATTAAGGTTTCTTTTTTTTCCCCCTCTCCCCCTTCCCCAGCTGTTGTGACCACTTCTGAGAAAGGAGAAAAGTGTGTGTGTGTATTTATGGCTAACAGATGGTAAAGCCACAGTTTCTCACTTCATATACCTCTTTCCATTCTTCATTATCTTGTTGATGGTGAAATAATGCTGGCAGGCATATTGTCAAAGAAAGCAACATTAGACATGGCATTCGATATTGTTCCTGCATCATTGCAGTATCTCCCTTTTGCCTCTGATCTTGCAAGAACATTTCCTGGATTTCATCAGATGATGTTCAGGTTGCATTGGTTAACCTGCCCGGCAAGATTTGTCTTGGGTTCTTAAGTGGGAGGGGCACTCGTCCCATGTAAAATATTAATTGGATGCAACTTCGTCCAGCAGCATTCAAATATTAGAAAGACTCTGACAAAGGAGTCATCAATCAGAAGATTATGTGTCATTGGGTAATTGGGGGATTCTGCAAGTCTTTTTGATACCAGTAGAAGACCCCCTAGAATGTATCTGTGTTCAGTCTCATTGAGATAAAATAATGTGTTGTTCTGGTAATTTTTTTATTCCTCAACAATGTCCTGCATCCAGACAATAAAATTGCCAGGCTTCTATTGTTTGTCTGAAATGGTATGTCTGGGGAGAAGGTTGTATTAGCGGACCTCTATAATTCCTTTAGTGGTTCTGTTCTTTTTCATCTCATGAATAATGGAAACTGCAGTCCCAAATCTGGAAGATTCAAATTGAAGAAGGCTATTATAATCTAACCTAGAAGTTTGAAAGCATGTAAAAATGTGAGTAGAAAAATAGAGACCTCTTTGATGGGAAGGTAACAGTGTTCCGTGCACCTTAGTCATGCCGGCCACATGACCATGGAGACATCTTTGGACAGCGCTGGCTCTTTGGCTTTGAAATGGAGATCAGCACCGCCTCCTAGAGTCAGGAACGACTAGCACATATGTGAGAGGGGAACATTTACCTTTACCTATTATAATCCAAAAATTCCTTCCTTGTTTGCAAAGAGGAAAAATATCACTACCTATTCTCTCACAGTTCCTTTAGTGTTCTTCTATCAATCCACCCACCTGGTCCACTTGTGCAGATAGTCACTTTATATTAAAACACTTATAAAATCTATATTAAAATATGGCGTACAGGGTATTGGGTCAGACATATGAATATACTGTAAGCCATGCTGGGTGGAATGGATTTCTGGCCCATGGAGTTCAGCAGTCTGCCTGCCTGCTGCACAAGGAAGTCTACTAATCTCCAGGTGGCCTTCAGAAGCAATCACACCATACATCTACAAGCTGTTGATCCCTGTGATCTCCGCGAACTGTTCCAACCCTTTTGGAGAGCGAGTGAAGCTGGTAGCCAACATCACATCTCATTATAAAAAAACCCCTGAAGTTTAATTGTGTGCTGTGTAAAAAAACACCTTTTGCCTCTCCTGATTCTTTCAGAATTCAATTTCATTGGTTAATATCTGGTTCTAATATTTTGGAAAGGGGAAAATAACCTCTCTTTATCCATTTTATTCACACCATGCATAATTGCGTACACCTGAATCATGTCCCTTCTTGTATGCCTCTTTTCTAGACTAAAAAGTCCCCAATGTCATAACCTTCCCTCATGGGAAAGCTGTTCTGGTTCCTTCACTGCCCTCCTCTAAACCTTCACTAGTTCCCCTATGTGCTTTTTGATATGCAGTGATCAGAACTGGCAGGCAATATTCCAGATGCAATCACACCATTGATTTATAAAGGCATTATGGTATAGGCACCTCTGTTTTCAATACCATTTCTTATTATCCCTAACATGCTGTTGGTCTTTTTTTTTTTTTGGCTATTTGAATTGTTTGTCACCATAAGATTTCTTTCTTCAGCAGTCACTGCTAGCTCTGATCCCAATAATTTGTATGAGATGGGGAGATTTTTTTGCATCAACACGCAACACTTTACACTGGCTGATGTTCAGGGATATCTACCGTTTTGATGCCCACTTGCCTAATATACAAAGATTACTTTGGAGCTCTTCCCAGTCTCTTATTTGTCAATTTAGTGTCATCAGGAAACTTGTCTATTTTATGGGTCCTGCCTGATTCTTTATCATTTACTAGCTGATAACCCGGTGTTGACCGGATATTCATTTGTAGGGACCAAATGTCTGGACCAAACGTAATTTCTAATGTTGGATTTTCCCCCTTACCAGAGGGAGTCCCCTTGTGGAGTACTGTGAAGCTGTTACCATGGCAACTCCACTGCGCAGTACAGTAGAAGCCATTTTAAGGCAGTACAGTAGAAGCCATTTTAAGGCACAACAGGCTGACTCTTAACACAACATACACCCCATGGGGTGTTAGGGGCTATTACACCCACAGTATTTTTCTCAAGAGAGTAAGTCTCTGTGTACCAACTTTGGTTGAAATTGCTTGAGGCGTTCCAGAGTTATGCTGGAACACACACACACACACACACACCCACACCATATATATACTGTATATGTGTGTGTGTATGTATGTGATCTTCCTCCCATATTTGGGCATACCAGGGGTTGTGACTTTAAATATATATATATATATATATATATATATATATATATATATATATATATATATATATATATATATATATATATATATATATATATATATATATATATATATATATATATATATATATATATATATATATATATATATATATATATATATATATATATATATATATATATATATATATAAAGTCACAACCCCTGGTATGCCCAAATATGGGAGGAAGATCACACTTCCATTCTCTGTCCTTCGGCTCGTCACAAGAGACCATCCAGACAGAAACCCAATATTTTTTACTGTTGCCTTTTTGTTACATTTGTTATATGTGTGCTGATAAATAAATAAAGGGACAAATGTAACAAAATGTAACAAATGTAACAAAAAGGCAATAGTAAAAAATATTGGGTTTCTGTCTGGATGGTCTCTTGTGACGAGCCTACAACTTAGACCCCTCCATTTTGAGAAAAATCCATTTTCTCCTACTCAATTACTGAATAATAAGAGCTTTTATTCCATGGCTGTTAAGGTTACAGAGAAGTCTTCGATGAGGGACTTTATCAAAGGTTATTTCAAAATCTAAGTAGATAATTTCTACTGGCTTGTCCTTATCCACATGTTTATTAAAACCCTAAAAAAAACCTCTAGCAGATCAGTTAAACAAGATTTTTACTTAATGAAGTCATGAGAAAGACTGTGTCTCTAGATGTTTGGTAATTTTATTTTGGGTAGTAGTTTCCATTATTTTCACATACTAGTGTTTAAGCTAACAAGCATATTATTTCCTGGATTAGCCTATGAGCTGTTCTTAAAAATTGAAGTCATGTTGGCCATCTTTCATTCCTCAATTGCAAAGGACAAATGTAAAGACTGGCTGTATATTTTAGTTTGAAGGTCAACAATCTCTTTTAACTTCCTTAATAATCCTTGGGTGAATGCCATCAGTGCCTGTGATTTGTTGATGTGCAATTTGTCCATAACTTCCTTCCTGAAATTTTCTTGCTTAACTTTGTGACTATATTTAGATTAATCTACAGGCTGATAGCCTTTTCAAATAATAAATAAGATTGCAGCAGGTAGCTAGCCTCCAATTGCAAGTGGAATATCCCTATTTTTTTGTCCCATGTTTTTCTGAAATTCTTCAAGACTTTTTTTCATACCATTGGTTATTATTTCCTTTGTTCAACTTTCTCTATTCCCTTTTGTCACTAGCCATGAACAAAACAGAGTGGCCATTTTCTCTAATACTGCATAAAGTTGTGGAATGTAAAACTATAATCACCTGATAACAAAGAAAGTCATAAGGAAAAGTGCAGTTCAAGACCCACAGAACTGTATTGGTTATCACATTGCCAAATCTACTTGGAGAAAAATGAAGATCACAAAGAGCTACTTGTACAAATCACTGGATCACATGTGCTCATATTATATGGTGTGTATTTATTGCCAATTATAATACAGGACATGGGATGAAAAAAGAATACATCAATTTGCATAGAAATCAAGAGATGCCAAAACAACATCTTCTATGCCACCAATGGAGCCTTGTCTGCAGAGGTGGGTTTCTGCTGGTTCGCCCCGGATCAGGTGAACCAGTAGTAGTGGTGGTAGGAGAGTCCATCCACCCACCCGGACGCTTCTGAGCATGTGCACAAGTGTCACGTGTGTGCACACAAACAAACCAGTAGTAAAATAAATTGAAACCCAACACTGCTTGTATGGAATCTATCAGCATCTCTTTTTCCCTGGTTGGAAATTTGCTTTTTAAGACCTTTTTATAGGACTAAAAAAAGTCATATGGTCTTCAAAAAACTGTATATAAAACCAGATTTTTCTAAAAGAACATACAACATTTATAGTTTTAAAACCTATAGAGGGGAGGATGGATTTAAATGAAAAAGAACACCAGGAATGCGAATTCTGAAGACATTCATTTGCTACCAAAATAGGGCAGCATATGAAAAGTTCTCCACATTGGTAAAAAACTATAAATGAAAAGGAATTTTTAAATGCCTTTTAAAAATGTAAAAACACACAACAGACTAGAGCAGTGATTCTTAAACTATTTGACCCAATTACTCTTTTTCCTGGTCTCAAATAATGTAATCTCTCTCTCTCTCTCTCTCTCTCTCTCTCTCTCTCTCTCTCTCTCTCTCTCTCTCTCTCTCTCTCTCTCTCTCTCTCTCTCTCTCTCTCTCTCTCTCTCTCTCTCTCTCTCTCTCTCTCACACACACACACACACACACACACACACACACACTCACACTCACACACACACTCACACACACACACACAACACACACACACAAACGGAAAAATAACACAGGCTCTGCTGTTTTACACAAGTGTCTCACTCCAATACTCCCAGGATATGCCCGAATTATTCCATTGAGGTAATTACCCCAGATGGCCCAGAATATCATCCTATTAATGCGGGCAATAAAATTGACTAGATATAGAAAGAATCCCAGATCTCTTAATGTCATCCCTTAATTCTCTGGTGGAACACTGCCTTAGATTTCAGAATACGTGCAGTAGTGAGTTGCATGCACCAGGGGTAAAAGCCCTTACATACAATTTGGCTTTGGGTGCATTTTTAATTGGAAAACCTCAGTGTTCAAGAATTAAGAAAATAAATAAATTTCATCCTATCCATTACTGGAAGGTCCATAGCTCAGTGACAGAAAACATGCCTTGAATTTTAAAAAAAGTCTGTTCCAGATTCAATCCTTTGACACCTTCAGAGAAGACTGGAATTCAGCCTAATAGTATAGAAAGTCACTCCTCATCAGCATTAATGTGACTGAGTTAATTGGATTAACACTCTACCCAAGTATCAGGCAGCTTCCTGTGTTTCTGGTGATGCCTCTGGAAATGTACAGAATTGACACAACTTTTTGTCTCCAATTTTCTCTACTGTGGATCATATTTCATGCAGGGAGAGAAAACTATCAAGGAATGCAATAACATTTATTTCATTAAGGCTACTGCCGCAAAGCACACTCGTTTTAGAATAGTGCTTGCACCTCAGGGACGTTGTTCTCATTTCCCAAGGCTCCCAACCCCTTTTGCAAGATACCACAGATGTGTTCAGTCTATCTACTGGATATTGGAATCAGACTAAATCCATCAGATCACAGATTAAGATTTGGCATGAGAAGAATGGATTAAGGGTTTCCTGAATTTTCTTTATACTTTCCTTTCTCTACACTGAGGGGCTAATTTTGTCCCAGAGCAATAGGATGATAAATCTTACCTATAAAGATTTTCTGGTGCTCTCTGATCTAATTCCTTTGTACTGCATGTTTTTATCAACTAGCATCTTCCAGAGTGCCAAGGTTTGCAAATGGAAATTCTGTCTTCTGGGATTAACAGCTGTTTTTTTTTCCCCATTAGACTCTTGCTACTATTTATATTTGGACTTCGTGATGCATGGCATCAGCACCTGTTTCAGAGAAGAGAAAATTTGCAGCAGGATTAGTTTTAGCAAATCTAAATGTGCTAAATTGAATTGCTGTACAATAACTTGATATTTTACCAATGTAGCAGTTATGTTATCTCTGAAGTATTCCTTGGAGAATTAATTGGGTGCTATTGAGCTGGGCACAACTCCTGACAATCACATGGGCAAATGTCTATGGAGATTCTCAGTCCTCCAGGTCATGGTTGTCCCAAAGGTGCTTTTCAAAAGGCAACTGGACTTTCTTGTTATTCTCATTGAAAATATTTTGCTTCTCATCCAAGAAGCTTCTTCAGTTCTTCAGGTCAGGGAATAAAACCAAAAAAGCTCCAGTTGCCTTTTGAAAAGCATCTTTGGGAGACATGTGCAAATGTCTGTCCTTTCATTTTATCCCTGGCACCAATCAATGGCTCTTCCAAGGGTATTTCACTGATTTCCTTGATCTCTTTCATTCACCCTCGATTATCCTCACCTTCTTAGAATTCCTTCGATCTTGTCCTTTTTAGTACCTGTTATTCTGTCTAACCCAACAAAATTATGACAGAAATTATGTAGAGAGGCATCAGACTCTGCCTCGCCACCAGCAGGATAACTGTCTAAAAACTTAACATAATGGAATCCAATTTGGCCTGGGGAAGCACCAGCAAAAGAAAGATCAAATTTGGAAGTGGATCAAATCCAGCTCATTTTTTCCCTATGTCCAACTTGCATCACCACTGTAAAAAAAATCCCCAGTGCTTCAACTATTCTGATTTTTATCATAGAAATATCCTTATTTTTCACAATGCTTTTCTAGAAGTTTGTTATTGCTTTCCTGTTAGTATCAATCTTTTTAGTTCTCCTGCATATTGTCCATTTTAATCTATTGTTGAGTCCAAGAAAACTATAGTTCACAAATGTTAAAACTTCACCTTTTAATAGTCATCTGTGTATTCATTGAGTTAACAGATTGATGTTATCTGTGTATCTCAAGTTTTAAAACTTTAGTGTTTTAACATGCAATTTTTATTCCAGGTGTTATTTTTTCCAATCTAGTCAGTCATAACAATCCATTTATTTTATAGATTAAACAAGGCAGACAATATTTATCCTTGTCTCATTCCTTCCCTATTTCGAACCACTATTTTTCAAACTCAATTCTTACAGATTCCTTTTCACTACAAATGGTTCTCAGAAGAATAATCAGCTCTTCTGGTACACCTTTTATTCTTAATATACCGTATTCCACTTTCTGGCATGTCCTAAACAATCAAAGGCCTTGCTATAGCTAATAAAGCAAAAGTAAATCTTAAATTCTACTGCCTTCTCTATTTCCTGTCACATTTAACTTTTTAGTGGAAATCTGAAGGATATTTTTATATTTAAAAAAATGTTTCTGCTATTCTATAATCCTATTTGAAAAGGAAGAATTTCTTCAATGATTATTTTGAATAGTTCTACATTAGCCACAATTTTTCTTGTGATTTAAACAAATAATTTCCTTTCCCATTATCTTCATCTACTTGTTGACATACTTGGCTGAAATATTTTTCCTTGCTTCTTATTGTTTATATATGGGAAGTCTTCATTCAGTCATCATATATCCTGCTTGTTACCCAAGATTTCATTCTTTGTCTTTTCTTGGCTACATGATAACTTGTTCTGAAAGCCACTTCTTCTTTTTCTCTTTGAAATTTTGAAATTCCCAAGGGGTTGGCTTTCCTTATGCATTCAGAGCCCCACCGTCCCTCACACCTGTTCTAAATTTCCTGCCCCTTCACTCATAGTGATATCGCTATAATTTTCTGTTCACACCAGCATTGCTCTCAGGATCATGGAAGCTACTGAGACAACCACCTCCACTCCCCCACATTGAAGGGGCCTACTTAATAGAAGGTACACAATATTTGGGTACTATTGCCTAATCTGTGCCTAGAGATGGGAGAATTCCCTAAAAGCTTTCAAATATATCACCATTTGATGTATCGCCATGTGATGTTCCTAAATTGTGCATGCGATTTGTCCAACCTTTTTCTGTGGGATGTGCTGCTTTCTTAATTAGTATGGCTGATGTTCAGGGATTGTGATATGCTTCCCAAGTTTTGCTTTATTGGCATGCATCTTAATATTTATTTTATGTGTTAAATTTATATATTCATCACACACAAGAAACAATACAACAAAATAACCCAAAATATAAAAACTTAAAAAAAATCAAAGACAGTAATTGTTTTGAAGTGGAAAGTGAGAATTAAAATAGTAGCTTAATTCAATTTATTCAGCATAATTTATTTTTTCCCCATATGGTATCCATAGGAATGAAATCCACCATGTTAAGAATTATACAGATTGGCAATGGGAAGATATATGCAAATATTTTGCTAAAATTGAAATTAAGTTGAGATTATCTATTGTCTGTCTGTCTGTCTATCATTTATTTAGTTAGCCAGTCAACTAACAATTCAGTCAGACAGCATCTTGCTGATATTGTTACAAAATGTGGGGTGACAATATGCACAGAAACTCTACTGTTCATTTAAAAAACATCTTGCAGTCTCTTTTCACTGCAATTGTTTCTATCTTATAAATTTGTTTACCCAATTTAGAGGGGGGAAAACATCTTGTGAGCCAATATTTAATATTAAGAACTGATGATAGATGGATTGATACAGATAGATTAGATAGATGATAGATAGATAGATAGATAGATAGATAGATAGATAGATTAGAGAGAGAGAAAGAGAAAGAGAGATGGGTGGTAAGAGACAAGACAGTAATATGTAGCAATAGGTAGTAAGAGAAAATGTGCTTCAGGAAGCATGCATTTGTATTCACATCAGATTACAGGCATCAATCAAATAATCCAATGTGCAAGGTCGCCTGTTGTTAAAAGAAATTTCATTTTCATAAGTTATATTCCACTTTTAGTGGCTTTTGTTTCTTTGCCACTCTTGTTCTTTTCTAAGATCCTTCTTTGTCCTTTAGTAGGAAATTTAAGGAACTGAAATTAGCACTCAAATTCCTTAAGCCTCTCTAATGTGTGAAACTGGGAAGGTACTCCCTGAGAGACGAGGGTTTAGCAGAAGATTTACTATCCACTCTTTTCTTCTATCTTTAACTATGCAGTATGCCATAACTGGATCACAAGGGAAAATAGTGCAGAAGGCAGTGAGAACAGAAAGCTGCGTCACTTTTCTTTATAGGTATTTGAGAAATGACCTGTTGTTCAAGAAGAATGTATGAATAATGTTGGAATGGAGGGAACAGTAAATTAATATTCAATTTCTACTTCAGAGGCTCATGGGGGAAGTCAATGATGTCAGACAGATTAATCAAATCAGAGCAGTCAATGTAGATAAAGCAACTACTGCCAGCACAGTGAAGGCAGAGTCTCACTATGAGAAGCAACATGACCCAGGACCAGCAAATGAAACCTAAACCTTCATGTTAGGGCCATCAAAGGATGGTTTCTCATCTGAAGTCTTATGTAGATAGTCATGATTTGCACTGTGGTCAGTTCCACTAGCTAAAGGAACTTTCTGAACTATGAAGTGGCTGTTGATTCATTTTGCTTGGATTTTTGTGAATCTGGGATATGGATGGAAGATTCTTTTGCATATATAATGGTGATGGTTGGTCAACTTCAAAGGATTTGTTAAGGTTGGGTTCTTAGAAGGTTTTGAACATAGAATAAAAAAACTGTCCTCTGAAGAAGCAGTCTGAACTTCTTTCACCCCATCATGCTGAGAAGTCCTAGGTCAGTGACGGCAAACCTTTTTGTAAAGGTGTGCCAAAATTGTAGGCACGTGCACTACTGCCCAGACCCACAATGGAATGCATCCCACCCACCTGTGCATCCATGCAAGGCCCCCCCCATGCATGTGTGCATGGGGGGGAGTGTTCACTTCAGAAGGCTTCAGAAAAGTCTCCGGAACCTGTGGAGAGCAAAAAACAGGCCCAATGGGCCAACTGGAAATTTGGAAACATTCTGTTTTTGCCTTACAGAGGGCGTCTGTGTGGGGTACAGGGGAGGCCATTTTCACTCTCCCCAAGCTTTAGGAAATCCTCTGGAGCCTGGGGGGATGAAAAACAGGGCCAACGGGCCAACTGGAAGTTTGGAAATGAACTGGCCCTCTGAAAGGCCGAAAATCAGCTGGCCAGGATGTGCACATGCACCTGAGCTGACAGCTGGCATGCCAGCAAATATGGCTCCACGTGCCACCTGTGGCATGCATGCCATAGGTTTGCCATCACAGTCTTAGATCACAATGACAGAGTCCAGTTTTTCTAAAAGGAAATAGCATGATTCATCTCAACATCTCAGTATGATCCAGAACTGGGACTTAGAACAAATGGATCAGCACAGTGATTTTTTTTTAACTCTGAGAGGGAAGGATAAAGGACATGAAAATGTCTTATAGGTCTGACCCACATTAATAGCACTTAGATAAATTGACTGATGTGTTGGTGTGGGACTTGTAGGACATTGGTGATTTTCAGTGACCTGCTATATCAATGGCCACCAAAAATTTAAATGTGACATTTCTTCAATCCTTATCTACTTCTCTTATATAATTATCACTTGTTTTCCCTTTCTGGAGAATGATTGATTAATTCATGGAATGTCTGCCACCAAGTCATTGTAACTCATAGCAAACACATAAATATTTTTTTCTATGTCATTCTACCCCAAACTTGGTTTTTCAGGTCTTCCAATGGTGTACTCATTGCCACTGTAGTGGAGTCCATTCATCTTCTTGCTGGTCATCCTTTTCTCTTTCCTTTCACCTTTCCTATCAGTAGAGCCTTCTCCAGAGAGCAAGGTCTTTGCAAAATGGGTCTGAAGTAGAATAATCTGAGCTTGGTAATTTGTGCCTCAAGTGGGAACTCTGGGTTGATTGATGATCCATTTGTTTTCTTCCAGTATTCTCAGGAGTCTTCTCCAGCACTAAAGTTCAAAGGTGTCAATATTCTTCCTATTTTGCTTCTTCAGAGTGCAACTTTTACTTCCATAGTTACACAGGGAATACCATGACTTGCATGAGTTTGAACTTTTTAGGTAAAGAGGCAACAAACATTGGAATAGCTTTTCCAAGGCTTCATGGATGCCCTATAAGGGCTAATTTGTGATGAATATTGGCACAGTGGTTAGAGTTCAGTACTGCAGGCTACTGCCAGCTGCCTACAATTTGACAATTTAAATCCCACCAGGCCCCAGGTTGACTCAGCCTTTCACATATATATATGTCTTGAATTTGTGCTGATAAGTACATAAAGAGAGACTAGTATAGATCTATTTCAAGCTATTTAGCTCTCATCAGCTAGCCATACCCTTACTGTGATTTGAACCTGTGCTGTATTACATATTAAGCAGTTGTGTTAACCACTAAGCCACAAGGTTCTCCTCCTTTATCAGCTGAGCCAGGGAAGTAGGTATGTATTTAGTGTCACAACCCCTGGTATGCCCAAATATGGGAGGAAGCAGACTGCTTCCTTTTCTCTGTTTATTGGCTCATCACAAGAGACCATCACGACAGAAAGCCATTATTTTTACTGTTGCCTTTGTTACATTTGTGTTGCATTTGTGCTGATAAATAAATAGATAAATAAATAAATAAAGGGAGACTAGTATAGATCTATTTCAAGCTATTTAGCTCTCATCAGCTAGCCATACCCTTACTGGGATTAGAACCTGTGCTGTATTATTATTAATATATATTTATATATATATGTATTTCCTTTACTGATGATGGTTGATTCTAAAAGGCAAAATGTATCCACCACTTTGATTTCCTTATTGTCAGTTCTAAAGTTGGTTGATGTATTTGTTGCCATTAAAATAAGGGATGAGCTAATTGGCAGTGTGGATAAAAGAGCAGCCTGAAATTTGAGACAGCCTGATAGCAAAGTCAGAATGAATTGATTTTATGTGTATAATTCAAGAGTTGCTAGCAATATATAACTTGTATACATGTAGATAAATATAAATATTACAAAATATAATAAGACTCTGGAGATTTAATGCTAAATAAAATAAACTTAGTTAAGAAATTCTTGCCGTTTGCTGAATTGGGTTATACATAGTGAAATAATTATGTATGGTTTTATGGAAATAAAATTAGAATCAGTTAAGGTACTTAGAAACTAAATGAGTCTTTAAATTCTTATGTCGTCTAAGAAATAGCCTGGTGGATTTTTAAGGCAGCCTTTTCTGTGTTGTATGTTCCAGATATTTTAGCACAACCCTGCTTAGAAACCTCCAGCCTTATGACCATCTAATGAACATCTTTCAAGATTATCACTCTGTTCCCTTGAATTTTGAATATGATACACATACACATACTACTTATGTCTATGCATTTGCACATATCTTAGCTATATGTAATTTATCTTTCACATAAGCTGAAAAAACATTTCAATCTCTATTTATTAAATTAATATTAAGAACAACAAAAAGTCAGTTTCACAATCTGTATAACTAACATAAACAAACAAACAATGATATTCCTTGCAAACATTCCTGAAGGCACGTGGAAAGGGACAATTAAACCTCAAGGGAAAGGCTGTCACTTATTCTTCTTGGACTCATGATTTGGGAAAATTGCATGGTCTGAAATGGTAAAATAATGTTGTCTGAAATGGTATAGGGTCTCCTTCTTGAGCAGAGGGTGGAATAGAAGACCTCCAAGGTTCTTTCCAGCACTATTCTTTTTCTAAAAGATTATGGGGTTGTAAGAGGAGCTCTTGGGGTTGTTCAATGAAATTAATTGTAGATTTATTCGGTGGTCCAAAGGGATAGAATGGAATGTAGCCACAAAGTCACTTAGAATTTACACAGTTTAAATTTTTTAGAGGTAAATTATACACTTCAAAATTGTTTTAGCACAATGTAGGCTCTTTGCTGTCCAACTGAAGACTGTTGCATCACAATTTTCTAATTTCTGCTCTCTATATCTTAAAATAATACTGCAGAGGGAATATCTCAAAAAATGCATCACAATAAACTCTTGAGGCATCCAGTTAAAATTTGGCAAGGTCAATGTTCTCTAAAGGGGTCTACCATTCCTGCTATTTTCAACCCATTCTCCAAAACAACGAGGCAGCTGCAGAAACTTTGATGCTTCCCTTTATAGCTTATGAAGAAATGGATCTTGAAGTGGCACAAATCAAATTGCCTTGCCCTTGAATCTCAAGCTGCATACTTTAATTAAATCGCATCCTTAGTGAATCTCAAATTTCCTAATCAAATCAAGGCTAATTCATACATCTGTGAACTATCTTCCACAAACACTACTGTTTACCATTAATGCTTGCTAGTTTACATAATTAAGCTGTGACCAGCCAGTAGTTTATTAAAGTAGATGCGGAGCCATTTCTCTACTGCTGATGACGATACCCTCCATCTCCGATGACCTCAGAAAGCAGTTAATGAATAAATATCTATTCTGACCATTCTGATAAATAGGCAGGGAACTTTGTGCTGGCATGGCATGCAAATTGGCTCCTATTAGTGCTATGAGAAATAACAACAACTTCTTGACGTTAATGAGGTGATTAAATCCGTATGAGGAATCCTTGGTTGAACATCCTGGTTGAAGCCAGATGTAGATTGCATTTCAAACTATAGCACAGTTAAGAAAGTGACAGCAAGAACAGAAAAAAGAGGGGGGAGAGTTAAGAGAGAAGAGAAGAAAGTGAAATGTGGAAAGTACTTTTCAAGGTAAGGTTTTCTATTTAGTGAGCAGTCTTAAGGGAAGGGTGAGAGCCTGTTTGAATACGATGGCAGGAGATCAGGAAGGAACAAACTAAGGACTTTAAATTTAGTGATGGGAAGACTTAATTACTAATTTTGTTTCTGCATAACTGAGTAGCTGCATGTTGCTGAAGAAAAGAGGCAAATATTGATGGGAAATGGATGGCACTCCAAATGTTGCTAACAATTTCTAGTACCCTTCATAATTGGGCATGCTTCCTAGAGATGGTGCCAGGTGTGCTTCAAATTATCTAGTTCTAATTTGTCATAATAATGATGGACTTTCAGAGGATTCTGCTTAAAGAGAACTACCAGATCTGATCTGCAAAAATGCAGATCACCAAAACACATATCAGGAGTTAGTTTTCCACCAATTTTGCTGTCACTGAGTAGTCACCCAGAAGTTTGAAGAGGAGATATGATATGCCTGCTTACAAGTATAGCTTGCCTTTTTCTTAACTTGTTGAGTTTACTCATCTTAGTCACTTTACAAA